>NC_045956.1:171330344-171615344 GCF_010909765.2 Amblyraja radiata
CACCGTCACACGGCGAGAACGGCCTGGAACATCGGGCCTCCGTGGAGGCAACTGTGGAGGCCTCAATAGGCCGGACTATGGGTGAACTGGGGATGGGGACTGGACATTGTGCCTTCCCTCATAATGGGAACCATTGTGGGGGATGTTTTTATGTTTACATTTCTTTATTAGTGTTATGACTGTATTCTTTCTTTATGTGCTGCATGGCAAGAAGCATTTCACTACACCTCGATGTATGTGACCAATAAAATAACCTTTGAACCTTTGAACCTTTGAACCTCATTGTGTAAATCCTGGCCAAAACAGAGCTAAAATAAAGTAAAAGATTATTGCATCTACAAGGCCTGTTAGCCTTTTTCTGTAAGAAGCCCAAGCTGCGAGCTGGTGCCAGGAAGTCTAGGTCGCAGATCAATACATCAGATAAGGTGAGGTCCAGATGTCCTCCCAATTAATAAAATATATGAGGACTCTGCAGAGAAACTCTAAGGAGTTGGAGGTGCATTGTTTTGATTGGATAGCTGCAAAGCGATGGTAAATAATGTTAATATTGTTGCAGTACAGTTACACTGCTGCTTGATGATTGGCTAAAGTGTGAAGCCCTGGCTGAATTGTTTGTACTGCCAGGGTAAATGTTGCATTATCCAGAAGCTTCTGTAGAAATATTGTATTGGACTCTTTGTAATTCAGTTGGGGGACTGTCAATAATACTTTAATGTAATCGATTTGTGTGATTGGCTTGTAAGGGGTGCCACCCCTATGTAGTTCAGCCCCTCAGGGTTCATTGACCTATAAAAGGTAGCCCCCAATTGGATCGTTGTCGATCTTCTGGAAGGGCGCTTAGGACTGTGTGACCTTTTGGAAGTGTCTGCTTGCACGAGGCTGAAGGGCTTGGCCATGCAGAGATAAGGATCGAACCCGCGGTGGTTTAGGTATCGTATTCGTTGTTCGTTCAAAAAATTAAGTTTTGTTGGTCCAGTGCTTGACTCGGTGTTTTACTGAACTAGACTAAAGGGGGTTTAGCTTTATGAACATATTTACAATTGGAGACCCTCAAAATATCTTTGATCGGACTTTACTGGCTTTATCTTACACTATATAATATTCCCTTATCATGTATCTATACACTGTGGGTGGCTCAATTGTAATCATGTATTCTCTTTCTGCTGACTGGTTAGCACGCAACGTAAGCATTTCACTGTTCCTCACTACACGTGGCAATAAACTAAACGAAACTTGCTTAAGCTGGAGACACAAGATACTGTAAATGCTAGAATCTTGAGTAAAAATAAAATTGGTGGCAAAAATTACGGATCAGGCAGCACCCCTGGAGGGAAATCGGCAGATTCGGGTCATGGACTTCCATCAAACTCCTGGAGTTGAGGGGAGATAACTGGGGGGAAATCAGTGAGTGGTAGCGGTCAGGCAAGCGCAGAAGAGTGATACGTGGATCCAGTTGAGAGGGGGGTTGAATGACAGATGATTCTGGTGGGGGACGGAAGGACGGAGATAGTAACCAAGGCTGGACGTGTTAAGTGGAGGACAAAACGGTTCAGATGGTAGAATCTGAAAAGGAAGGAAGGTGAGGAGTGAAAGGTAGGGCCAAAGGGATGGTAGAAGGGAAAAGATATGCGTAAGGCATTCTTAAATTTACCAGATCTCATTTCAAAGCAGGCGTAGGATCACTAGAAAGCAAAAAAACAGAATGTGGGAAATATAACAGAATGAGAGGTAATCTCATTGAGAGAGAATGCCACCTGTGGCTGAGGCATCCAGAACAGGTGGTCACAGATTATTTTTAACAGCTTATGGATTGAAGGACATTCTGATTGTCTGATTGACTTGCTTCTCAATAGCAGGAAAATCTTAGCGCTGCAGTCTCTTCCCTCCTCTTCTCCTTCTGCGCTGAGGCGATTCCCCACCGGGCGATGGCACAAACAGTCCCGCGGCTCACCGAACCCCGCAACGGGCCGGCTCAAACACCGCGGCCCGGGGTGGTCGAAGCTGCCACCCTCCAGTCCAGCGGACGCAGCCGCTGGCCCGCGGCTCAACCCCGGACTCAGGTCACCGTCGCCAGAACGCCGTCCCAGCCACCGGAGCACCGTTCCAGCCCCGAGCCGGATCGCCCTCACGTGAGTGCCGTTCCTCCCTCGAGCTGGGCCACTCCGACGGGAGTGCAGTTCCTCCCTCGAGCTGGGCCACTCCGACGGGAGTGCCGTGCCTCCCTCGGGCTGGGCCACTCCGACGGGAGTGCCGTTCCTCCCTCGGGCTGGGCCACTCCGACGAGAGTGCCGTTCCTCCCTCGGGCTAGGCCACTCCGACGGGAGTGCCACAGCCCCTCACGGGAGAGTCTCAGCCCCTCGCCAGGCCGTCCTCACGAGAGCGCAGTTCCAGCCCCGAGCTGGGCCGCCCTCACGGGAGCGAGCCCAGGGCAAGTCCTGACTGACCCATTTTGCTGCGATTTCCAACAGAACGGCGCCACCTACGGCCGTCAATTTTGGCCACCTCGCTCAGAGCCCCCATCCGCCTTACGGGTGCGAAGGATTTTTCCCATTGATGACAAATTAGAGAGATATTAATGTTTTTAAAAATGTCATAATTCTCTCTGCTGCCCCTGCTGGAGGGAGGGTGAGGGACTATAAAACCAGGAAGTGGTGTGCCTCTCTCAGTCTCTACAAGATGGATGAAGCCAAGGGTCACGTCTCTGAGCTCTGAATAGCACTGAACAAATGTCTACCCAACTGTGAGTACCCATAATGTGGTTTGAAAATGAAAATATGGTTTGTTTGAAGTGAACAGGCACGGCCTGCATATGGTTGTTTGGGTGCTTTGTCTTGAAGTTGAAAGGCACTACTTACTGCAAATGGTGGCTTGGGAGCTTTGGTTTAAAGTTGAAAAGCACTACTTACTGCAAATGGTGGCGGGTGATTTGCTTGAAGTTGAAAAACACTACTTACTGCACATGGTGGCTTGGGTGCTTTGACTTGAAGTTGAAAGGCACTACTTACTGCAAATGGTGGCATGAAGTTGAAAGGCACTACTTACTGCAAATGGTGGCTTGGGTG
This sequence comes from Amblyraja radiata, assembly GCF_010909765.2. NCBI lineage: Eukaryota > Metazoa > Chordata > Chondrichthyes > Rajiformes > Rajidae > Amblyraja > Amblyraja radiata. The sequence goes on from NC_045956.1 coordinate 171,333,407, forward strand.
CTTCGGTTTAAGTTGAAAGGCACTACTTACTGCAAATGGTGGCTTGGGTGCTTTGGCTTGAAGTTGAAAGGAACTACTTACTGCAAATGGTGACGGGTGCTTTGGTTTAAAGTTGAAAGGCACTACTTACTGCAAATGGTGGCATGAGGTTGAAAGGCAATACTTACTGCAAATGGTAGCTTGGGTGCTTTGGCTTGAAGTTGAAAGGAACTGCAAATGGTGGCTTGGGTGCTTTGGCTTGAAGTTGAAAGGCACTACTTACTGCAAATTGTGGCTTGGGTGCTTTGGCTTGAAGTTGAAAGGCACTACTTACTGCAAATGATGGCTTGGGAGCTTTGGCTTGAAGTTGAAAGGCAGTACTTACTGCAAATGGTGGCTTGGGTGCTTTGGCTTGAAGTTGAAAGGCACTACTTACTGCAAATGATGGCGTGGGCGCATTGGCTTGAAGTTGAAAGGCACAAACTGCAAATGGTGGCATGAAGTTGAAAGGCACTACTTACTGCAAATGGTGGCTTGGGTGCTTTTGCTTGAAGTTAAAAGGCACTACTGCCAATGCACTTCCTGTTTGCACTGTATATTGATTCTAGATAAAACGCTACCACTTACGGCTGGGACTTTTGGCCATCTTACTCAGTCCCCCTCTGCTCAGCAGGTGCAGAGAATTCTTCCCATCAATGAAAAATAAATGTGTTATTAGTGTTTAAAAAATGTTGAGAATCTCTCTCCTGTCAATCACGCCATGAAGGCCACACCTTTTCTGGTGGGAGGGGGAGGGGTTATAAAACCCGGAAGTGTGGGTGTGGCTCAGTCTCTGCATGATGGGGGAGGGGGAGGTCACGACTCTGAGCTGTGAATCAACTGAACACACTGAATGTCTACTGAACTGAATTTGGTGTTTTGTGTGGTTTTATGGTGGTTTTACCCTGCAGGAAATGGTATGAAGCTGCATTTGAATTTGGTGGCCTTGCAACCTGCTTGAAATGGAATGAAACTGCACTTGAATTTGGTGGCCTTGCATCCTGCTTGAAGTGGTATGAAACTGCACTGCTTTCCAAATGCACTGCTACAAAATCTTTAATAATCGACTCCAGCATCTTTCCCACTACCGAAGTAAAGCTAACCGGTCTATAATTCCCTGTTTTCTCTCTCCCTCCTTTCTTAAAAAGTGGAGTTACATTGGCTACTCTCCATTCCACAGGAACTGATCCAGAGTCGAGAGAACATTGGAAAATAATCACCAATGCATCCATGATATCTAGGGTCATCTCCTTGAGTACTCGGGGATGCAGACCATCAGGCCCTGAGGATTTATCTGACTTCAGCCCCAACAGTTTACCTAAAGGTCCTGTCCCACTTAGGTGACTTTTTAGGCGAGTGCAGGAGATCCTGTGCTCGCTTCATGATTGCCACATGGTCACTACATCATCGCTGGTCCCCGCCTTAGCGATGTTTTTGTGTGTGTGTGTGTATGTGTGTGTGTGTTCCACTCTGACGGTCACCGTTCCATTTTGCGGTTTTTCAGGCGAGTGCCACGAGCTTTAAGGTCGCAGGCAGTCCGCTGAAAAGTCGCCTAAGTGGGACAGGCCCTTAACACCATTTTCTGACTAATGTGATTTCCCTTCAGTTCCTCCCTCCCACTAGATCCTTGGTCCCTAATATTTACGAGAGATTGTTTGTGTCTTCCTTAGTGAAGACAGAACCAAAGTACTCGTTTATCTGTTCTGCCATTTCATTGTTTCGCATTATAAATTCACCTGTCTCTGACTATTAAGGACCTGCATTCATCTTCACTAATCTATTCCTTTTTACATACCTATAGACACTTTTACAGTCAGTTTTTATAATCTCCGCAAGCTTTCTTTCATGCACTTTCTTCTCTCTCTTAATCAACCCCTTTGTCCTCCTCAGTTAAGTTCTAAATTTCTCACAGTCCTGCGGTTTGCTGCTTCTTCTGGCCAATTTATATGCCTCTTCCTTGGTTTTAACACTATCCTTAACTTCCTTCGTCAAACACGGTTGAGACTTCCCAGTTTTATTTTTTCGCCAGACCAGGGTGAACAATTTCTGGAGTTCATCCATGTGTTCTTTAAATCTTCGCCATTGCATCTCCACTGTCAACCATTTAAGTATAACTAGAATAAGTGGGACTTGTTGGGTCCCATTCTCACATGGGAGGGCTGGTCCCTCACGCAATATTCCCCCTCTCCACCAATTCCAATATTCCACCACTCACGCATAGCCCCGAACTGCGGAGGTGCGGCTGACGGCTTCCCGTTATGATGCACCTGACCCCCCCTCCTTCCCTCACCCCCCCATCTCTGCCCCTTGCCCTTCCTCCCCCCCCCCACACATTCACTCCATCCCCCCCTCAAACCCCCCCCCCCCTCCACTCTTAGCGGCTCTCCAGCAGCGCAGACATTCCCTCCCATTGGGTTCCCATTGTGACGTAGAACACACAGGTATTACTGCGCAGGCGCAGCCGATGGGCACTGCAAGTGGAAAAGGGATTTATTAAAGCTTAAAATGTGAGTAACTCTTAAAATAAAACACAAGCCATGGCTGAATGAACTGCGAGTCCACAAGCCATGGCTGAGTGAACTGTGAGTCCACAAGCAGTCAGAAACAGGCGAATTGATCATGGGGAACAAGGACATGGCAGACCAATTGAATAACTACTTTGGTTATGTCTTCACTAAGGAAGACATAAATAATCTGCCGGAAATAGCAAGGGACCGGGGGTTAAATGAGATGGAGGAACTGAGTGAAATCTAGGTTAGCCGGGAAGTGGTGTTAGGTAAATTGAATGGATTAAAGGCTGATAAATCCCCAGGGCCAGATAAGTTGCATCCCAGAGTACTTAAGGAAGTAGCCGCAGAAATAGTGGATGCATTAGTGATAATTTTTCAAAACTCTTTAGATTCTGGAGTAGTTCCTGAGGACTGGAGGGTAGTTAATGTAACCCCACTTTTTAAAAACGGAGGGAGAGAGAAAACGGGGAATTACAGACCAGTTAGTCTAACATCGGTGGTGGGGAAACTGCTAGAGCCAGTTATTAAAGATGGGATAGCAGCACATTTGGAAAGTGGTGAATTCATTGGACAAAGTCAGCATGGATTTATGAAAGGTAAATCATGTCTGACGAATCTTATAGAATTTTTCGAGGATGTAACGTAGAGTGGATAAGGGAGAACCAGTGGATGTGTTATATCTGGACTTTCAGAAGGCTTTCGACAAGGTCCCACATAAGAGATTAGTATACAAACTTAAAGCACATGGTATTGGGGGTTCAGTATTGATGTGGATAGAGAACTGGCTGGCAGACAGGAAGCAAAGAGTAGGAGTAAACGGGTCCTTTTCAGAATAGCAGGCAGTGACTAGTGGGGTACCGCAAGGCTCAGTGCTGGGACCCCAGCTATTTACAATATATATTAATGATCTGGACGAGGGAATTAAATGCAACATCTCCATGTTTGCGGATGACACAAAGCTGGGGAGCAGTGTTAGCTGTGAGGAGGATGCTAGGAAGCTGCAAGGTGACTTGGATAGGTTGGGTGAGTGGGCAAATGCATGGCAGATGCAGTATAATGTGGATAAATGTGAGGTTATCCACTTTGGTGGCAAAAACAGGAAAGTAGGCTTTATCAGAATGGTGGCCGATTAGGAAAAGGGGAGATGCAACGAGACCTGGGTGTCATGGTGCACCAGTAATTGAAAGTAGGAATGCAGGTGCAGCAGGCAGTGAAGAAAGCAAATGGTATGTTAGCATTTATAGCAAAAGGATTTGAGTATAAGAGCAGGGAGGTTCTACTGCAGTTGTACAGGGTCTTGGTGAGACCACACCTGGAGTATTGCGTACAGTTTTGGTCTCCTAATCTGAGGAAAGACATTCTTGCCATAGAGGGAGTACAGAGAAGGTTCACCAGACTGATTCCTGGGATGGCAGGACTTTCATATGAAGAAAGACTGGATAGACTCGGCTTGTACACGCTAGAATTCAGAAGTTTGAAGGGGGATCTTATAGAAACTTACAAAATTCTTAAGGGGTTGGACAGGCTAGATGCAGGAAGATTATTCCCGATGTTGGGGAAGTCCAGAACTAGGGGTCACAGTTTAAGGATAAGAGGGAAGTTTTTTAGGACTGAGATGAGAAAATCATTTTTTACACAGAGAGTGGTGAATCTGTGAAATTCTCTGCCACAGAAGGTAGTTGAGGCCAGTTCATTGGCTATATTTAAGAGGGAGTTAGATGCGGCCCTTGTGGCTAAAGGGATCAGGGGGTATGGAGAGAAGGCAGGGATGGGATACTGAGTTGGATGATCAGCCATGATCATATCGAATGGCGATGCAGGCTCGAATGGCCGAATGGCCTACTCCTGCACCTATTTTCTATGTTTCTATGTTTCTATGTTAGCCTGCGCAATACAATTTCTCGCCTAATGAAAATTTCTTTCAGTTCCTATACCCCCTTAGATCCTATTTCCTCCAGTACATCTGGGAGATTGGTTGTGTCTTCCTTGGTGAAGACAGATCCGAAGTACCTGTGTTTTTTCTTGTTGCCCATAATAATTTCACCCGTGTCTGCCTTCAAGGGACCCACATTTTACTTTGCTACTCTTTTTCCCCTTAACATATCTAAAGAATATCTCTCTTCACATTATGTTTTTGATTTTCTGTTTTTGGATTGAATTCTGTTTTTAATTTGTGTCTCTGTGATGTCTTTATTACTTATTTTATTCTGATTATATGTTTTTATTCCTATTAATCTATGTAAGGTGTCCTTGAGATGTCTGAAAGGCGCCCATTAAATAAAATTTATTATTATTATTATTAAAGAAGTTTTTTCTGTCCTTCTTTATTTACCTGGCCAGCTTCCCCTCATACTTCATCTTTTCGGCCTGTATTGCCCGTTTTGTTTCCTTCTGTTGTCCTATGAAAGTTTCCCAATCCTCTGGCTTCCGGCTACTCTTTACTGCGTAATACATCTTTTCTTTTAGTTTTATTCTATCCGTAAATTCTCTTGTCAGCCACGGTTGCCTCCTACTCCCCTTAGAATCTTTCTTCCTTATTGGAATGAAATGATCTTGCGTCTTCCGCATTATGCCCAGAAATTCCTGCCATTGCTGTTCCACTGTCATTCCTGCTAGGATCCCTTTCCAGTCTACCTGGCCCAGCTCCTCCCTCATGCCTTCATAGACCCCTTTGTTCAACTGCATCACTGACACTTCCGAATTAACCTTCTCCTTCTCAAATTGCAGATTAAAACTGATCATATTATGATCACTACCCCCAAGCGGTTCCTTTACCTTGAGTTCTCTTATCAAATCTAGTTCATTGGACAACACCAAATCCAGAATTGCCTTTTCTCTGGTCTGGTCCAGTACAAGCTGCTCGAAGAATCCATCTCAGAGGCACTCTACAAACTCTCTTTCTTGGGATCCTGAACCAACCTAATTTCCCCAGTCTACCTGCATATTGAAATCCCACATCACCACAGATGCATTCCCTTTGTTACTCCTGCTGCAACTTACATCCTACAGTCCGCTTCAACATTATTCTCCCCGCCGGACAGCGGGTGCCGGAAGGGGCGTTACCTTCATGGTGACTGACAGGCAAGAAGACCAATCTGCTCATCTCATGATTTTTTAAACATTCATAACTTTTGTAATATTCCACCAATCGGAACAAAATTTGGTGGACTTGGAGCAGAGGAGAACTGCGAGTAAGGTGGTGAAAAACCTAGGGATATCGGGTACCATTTTTGACCTAATTTAAATACAATGCAGACCAGAAGTGATCAAGATGAGAGTTTTAGTAATAGTATAGATAGATAGAAGATAGATAGATTCGCCAATCTATAACAGCCAATACCCATCTCATACCTTCAAAGTCTCCTTTAACCATATAACCATATAACAATTACAGCACGGAAACAGGCCATCTCGGCCCTACAAGTCCGTGCCGAACAACTTTTTCCCTTAGTCCCACCTGCCTGCACTCATACCATAACCCTCCATTCCCTTCTCATCCATATGCCTATCCAATTTATTTTTAAATGATACCAACGAACCTGCCTCCACCACTTCCACTGGAAGCTCATTCCACACCGCTACCACTCTCTGAGTAAAGAAGTTCCCCCTCATATTACCCCTAAACTTCTGTCCCTTAATTCTGAAGTCATGTCCTCTTGTTGGAATCTTCCCTATTCTCAAAGGGAAAAGCTGATCCACATGGTCCTTTATTCAAGTTCAGGACCATAGTCTCTGAATTAACCATGTCACTCTCCATCCTAATGCAGAATCCCACCATATTATGGTCACTGTTGCCCAAGGGACCTTGTACAACAAGATTGCTAAAGGGTGTGTCCCACGAGCATGCGACTCCATGCTGCAAGCGCGACCTAACGTGGTCGCTTGAGCCATATGTCCTCGCGGGGCTGGTCCCACTTTGATCGCCGGATATGTATGGAGTTGTGCGGAGCTGGTCCCGACATCGCGCGGGGCTCCGAAAAACTGACCGTGTTCAAAAATCTGCGCGCCAACTGTCTGCCGGCCCGCAGCCGCCTCGGCGCCATACGCATCGCCTCGACGGGCATACGCAGTGTCTCGACGCCGTACGCACGTCTCGACGCCGTACGTCACGCGCCAACTTCCCGCGGACTTCGCTCGAACTTCACGTCACTCACTTGAACTCTGCGCGGCCCCCGCTTCCGGTTTGGTCGCGCTCACCGCATGCAGGCACATACTGGTGGGACCGGCCCTGTACGGGGATCACTCGACCTCCGCGCAGCCCCCGCGCGGCCCCTGCTTCTGGTTTGGTCACGCTTGCCAGATGCAGGTCGCATGCTCGTGGCACAGGCCCTGAACTAATCCTTCCTCATTACACAATATCCAGTCTCGGATGGCCTGCCCTCCAGTCGGTTGCTCTATAATAAATAATAATAAATAAATAATAAATAATGTTATTGATCACATACACCTAGGTGTAGTGAAATGCTTCTTGCATATTGGATTAAAAACCATTCCCTTATTTCCAGCTCATTTCCAGTATTTTCTGCTTTCATGTGTGCTACAGCTTCATCTCTATAATGCGATATGTGTAATATTGTATGTTAATTATCAATAGAGCATTATCATACTGGACTAACCAACGGATAATTATCATTGCTGAAATGCAATGAATTTGGTCAAACATTGGAATATTTCAACCAAGGTCTTTTCAAATCAGGTGGAATGAGTTTAAAAAATCACGTAAGATTTAAAAAAATATTTTTAAAGGGTAAAATTTGAATATGAAACTCAATGAGTCATTTGTATTCTTTGAGTAACCTTCAAATCTTTTATTTAGAGCAGCTTTGATTTATTTCATTATTTCTCACATTTTCTTCAGTATCAGGATAGGATAATATCTGAAAGAGTTGCATTTTTAACCCATCATTGGGGACCCTGGCAAATGGGTGAATATACATTGAACACAGGATATATTCTGGTGGTGCTTCGGAAGGTGATTTTGGTTTAAACCGAAGATAGACGCCAAAAGCTGTAGTAACTCAGCGGGTCAGAGAGCACCTCTGGGGAAAAGGAATGGGTGACATTTCAGGTCAAGATCCTTCTGAAGAAGGGATTGCTGAATCTGAAGAAGGGTCTCATAAGAAACGTCACCTATTCCTTTTCTCCAGAGATGCTGCCTGTCCCGCTGAGTTACTCCAGCTTTTTGTGTCTATTCTGGTGGTAGTGGTTCCATAGTAGTCAGATTTGGATTAGTGGTGGTGGGGCTGATCTCCGATAACGATGAGAAGGCCTACCGGGAGGAGGTGGCTGATCTGGCTCTCTGGTGTCAGGACAGCAGCCTCCTCTTGAATGTCAAAAAAATTAAGGAGCTGATCGTGGACTTTAGGAGGGCACAACATCCGAGGACGTACACACCATTGAAGATAAATGGGGACACTGTGGATAGGGTGAGCTGCTTTAAATACCTGAGAGTCCACATGTCAGAGGATATGACATGGATATCGCACTTTGCTACACTGGTGAGTACGGCAAGGCAATGCCTTTACCTCCTCAGAGAATTGAGGAAATTCAGAGTGTCTCTGAGGATCCTCCAGTGCTTCTACTCAGCGGCTGTGGAAAGCATCTTGTCTGGAAACATCACAATTTGGTTTGGGAACTGCTCTGCCCAGGACAAGAAGGCTCTGTAGAGAGTAGTGCGTTTGGCCGAACGCACTATGGGAAATACACTCGCCCCCCCCTGCAGGAACTATACATCAGAAGGTGCAAATCCAGAGCCAACAAGATCATGGGAGACCCCTACCATCCCAGCAACGGACTGTTCCAGCTGCTACGGTCAGGCAAACGCCTCCGCTGCCATGCTGTGAAAACAGAGAGGATGAGAAGGAGTTTCTTCCCAGGGGCCATTAGGACTGTAAACTCCTATCTCACCAGGGACTAACTTACTGTACCAATTTACTGTTGTGTGGTGTCTTTTTAAATTCTGTTTCTTCTCTTTTTTTTCTCCCACATATATGTAATTCTGATTCTGTTCCATTCAGTTTTGTAGTTTTTTTGCAGAATCCACAAGCATTGCCACTTTTCATTTCACTGCACATCTCATATGCGTATGTGACGAATAAACTTGACTTGTCATATATACCTGGGTCCTTGTTCACATGAATTCACAGATCTTTAGAAACTGCCACCTTTGCAACCATTGCCACAAACTACAGCTTTCCATGTCATTGCCTCAAGCTTTTACTTTGGTCTGGAATTCCCCCTTATCATTCAGTTCAGATTAGTTTATTTGTCACGTGTACCGAGGCACGGTGAAAAGCTTTTGTTGCGTGCTAACCAGTCAGCAGAAAGACAATACATGATTCCAGTCGAGCCATTCACAGTATGCAGAACTCAGTGGGTCAGACAGCGTCTCTGGAGAAAAGGAATAGTTTAAATTGTGGGTTGAGGCCCTTCTTCAGACACGAAATAGACAATGTCTAGCGACCTCTTGGATTAATGTGATAATTAACTCCACACACCCCAAACCCCTACCGTGACGCAGGAGTCACCTTGTATTGCTAGTTTTGTTAGTTTTATAAATAAAGTATGAATAAACTCTTGTTTTATGTGTATAAAAGATCACTAACGAAGTGTTTGAAGTATGTGAGAGTATCCTACATCCCGAAGCATTCTGGACTTCTACACGACACAGGGGACCGGCTCTGTGGCTTCTGCATGTAAGCCACAGTGCTCTGGGAGCTCTGAACAGCACAAGATCTAAGTTTAATTTTAGATTTAGAGATACAGTGTGGAAACAGGCCCTTCGGCCCACCGGGTCCATACCGACCAGCGATTGCCACACATTACACTATCCTACACACAGAAGGAACTTTTTTTTCCATTTACCAAGCCAATTAACCTACATACCTGTTCGTCTTTGGAGTGTGGGAGGAAACTGGAGATCTTGGAGAAAATTCTCATCGGTCTCGGGGAGAATGTACAAACTCTGTTCAGACAGCACCCGTAGTCAGGATCAAACGCCAGTCTCCGGCGGCGTAAGGCAGCAACTCTACCGCTGCGCCACTATGCTGCCCTAAGAGTTGAGGGTCAGGATGGAGGAAATGTCATGTCTGATTCTAATCAACTGAATGTGTATGAAAGAACTGCAAATGCTGGTTTACACCAAAGATAGTCACAAAATGCTGGAGTAACTCAGCGGGACAGGCAGCATCTCTGGAATGGGTGACATTTTGGGTCAAGACCCTTCTTCACACTGGGAGACGGTGGAGAGGGAGACACAGAGATATGGAAGGGTAGGTGTGAAAACGAGACATCAAAGGGGGCGTAGATCAAGGAAGATATAGAATAGATCATTGTTAGCAGGGGAAGGTGACAGAGAAGCATACAAAGATAACATTTAATCAGGTGGACAGTCAGACTGGTCAGAGAATTAGGATGGGGAGGGATGGGGAGGGATGGAAAGCAAGGGTTACTTGAAGTTAGATACCGCTAGGTTGTAAGCTGCTCAAGCAAAATGTTATCTTCCCTCTATTAAGAGATTTTGCCTGTCCCACTGTTACTCCAGCATTTTGTGTCTAATCAACTGAAGTCTGCCAGTCAAGCGGTCCAGAATCCAATTGTTGCTGAAGGTCCGAAGGCCAAGGACTTAATATTTTGGTGATAATCTTTGTCGGTATCATGGTATTGAAAGCTGAGCTATAGTCAGTGAGTAACATTTGATATAGTTATTTACTAATCCAGGGCTGAAGGTAGTATAAGAGAGATGGTGTCCTCTACAGCCTAATTTGCGTGATGTGTATTGCAGTGGGTCTAGATTGTCTGAAAGACTGGCACTGATGTGGCACATTACCAATCTTTCAAAGTAATTCATTGCTGTTGATTGTTAGAGCTACTAGGCTGTGGTTATTAAGGCAGGTCACTTTATTTTTCTCGGGATATAGAATGATGGAAGTTTCCATCCACGCCATGTTGTGCCACCCCTTCCCCTCACCTCCCTTTACCAGCTACTGATCGTAGGTCCTGATCCAAAACGTCACCTATCCTTTTCCTTCCACAGATGCTGCCTGGTCTGCTGGGTTCCTCCAACGCTTTGATTTTTGCTCAAGATTACAGCATCAGCAATCTTTTATGTTAACATTAAAACATACCAGTCAACTGCTTGTGTATAAAATTATATAATTAACTATTTACAGAGATGTAACATAAATTGTAGTTATTAATGTTGCTACAGTATGTGCATAGGATGCTGCTACAATAATAAACCTCAACTGAAACCTAAACCTAGTGGAGTTTAAGAGGCTTTCAGATAGGCACATGGAAGTACAAAGAGGACAGGGTATATGGATGATGTGCAGGCAGATTGAGATCGATTTGACTTGACAATGTGTTCAGCACAAACATTGCGGGCAGAAGGATCCATTCCTGTGCTATACTGTTTTATGTTCTATGTTCTCAGTAAACCAAAGCCTAAGCCTAAGCCAACAAGCAAGATTTTTATTGTACTTGAACTTTACCATACTTTGATAGCGGCATGGTGGCGCAGAGGTAGAGTTGCTGCCTTACAGCGCCAGAGACCTGGGTGCGATCCTGACCATGGGTGCTGTCTGTACGGAGTTTCTATGTTTTCGTGGATTTTCTCCAGGAGCTCCATTTCCTCCCTCACTCCAAAGACATACAGGTTTGTAGGTTAATTGGCATGGTAAAATTGTAAATTGTCCCTAGCGTGTAGCATAGTGTTGGTGTGCGGGAATCGCTGATCAGTGCGGACTCGGTAGGCTGAAGGGCCTGTTCTGCGCTATATCTGTAAACTAAATTAAACTAAATACTTAGGGTGCATATGACAATAAATTCAACTTGACTTGAAATTTACTCCTTTTTTTTCTCTCTTGCAACTATATACTCTATTCAACAAGCCAAAATGAACATCATTACAATATCTACTCCAGATTTTGATTCTAACCATGTATAATTTCACCAAGTAAACTTCACACAAAACTGATATTACATCCTGAACTTCAATTTGTGCTGTAGGGCAAATTCTCTGAACCATGCTTAAAAACAATGCCACTGCATTAAATATTTACTTTTACACATGACTTGTAAACATCCAACTTAACAGAAGCTAATAACACTTGGCCACTAGTGTAGTTATAAATAGATTTAATTTATAAATAGAATTAATAATATTCCCAAAACAATGAGCTCAATTATATCACTCTCCAATGTATTTACAGGCTCCCCATATTCATGTCTCCACTTGCAGACTGTCTCACGTGTTGACATCTGTCTGAATTTCTAAAGAAACCAGACATTTTCAATTTCCTGCTATCCCTTTGAATGTTGCAGTAATTTCTTCCATAGTAATTGCAGTAATTCCTCCTCCCTCCATGGACTGCTTCCAATGTTCATCATTTCTGTCAGGACTGTTTTCAGAAGATAGACACAAAATGCTGGAGTAACTCAGCGGGACAGGCAGCATCTCTGGAGAGAAGGAATGGGTGACGTTTCGGGTCAAGACCCTTCTTCAGACTCTTTAGCCTGAAATCCATTGAGCTGACATTAATAAATCCACACCTTCATGAAACTTCCTCAGCTGTTGAACCTCCTTCCAATTGAAATGCAATCCCTCTGCTTTCGGTTTATTATTGTCATATGTACTGGGGTACAGTGAAAAGCTTTGTTTTGCATGCTATTCAAACAAATCAGATATACCATACATAAATACAATCAAATTGGCACTGTAACGCAGTGGTAGAGTTGCTGTCTTACAGCACCAGAGACCTGGGTTCATTTCTGATCACGAATGGTGTCAGTGCAAAGTTTGAACTGTTTGCTCCAGTTATTTCCCACACTCCAAAGACGTGCAGGTCTGTAAGTTAATTGGCTTCTGTAAATTGTCCCTAGTGCCTAGGATAGAACTAGCATATGGGTGGTCTGGGTTGGTGCGGACTCGGTGGGCCGAAGGCTTGTTTTCCCGCAGAATGTTTAAACTAAACTAAAGTCAAACTCAAGTGCAATAGTTAAAGCAACCAGTTCAGTTCAAGTTTGATTCAGCCCAAAATGTCACCCAAAAATGAACTTTGGATTAATCCCACTAACCAGCTAGTGGTCCAAAGCCACGTAGGTAATGGCTCAGCAAGTGGGCGACACTTTAGTTCTTTAGCAAGTGGGTAGGGTTGCTGCTTACAGTGCCAGAGACCTGAATTTGATCCTGACAATGGGTGCAGAGTTTGTACATTCTCCCCATGACCTGTGTGAGTTTTCTCTGTGTTCTCCAGTTTCCCCCCCACACTCCAAAGATATACAGATTTGGTAGGTAAATTGGCTTGGTATAATTGTAAATTGTCCCTGGTACGATAGTGCCAGTGTGCGGGGATCGCTAGTTGCCGTGGACTCGGTGAACTGAAGGGCCTGCTTCTGCTCTGTATCTCTAAACTAAGTGTGAGAAAATGGAAGTGGACTGCTGAAGTGTCGTGAGACATGCACTGACAGAAAGTGAAACAAAAATATATTAAAGCAAAACTTGATCAAGGAAGTTGAATTTAAGGAATGTCTAAAGGAGGCAAAGAGATGTGGTGAGAGAATTCCATCTCTCATGTCTGAATCTGAAGGCACGAATACCAATGGTGGAATAATGAAAACAAGGGCACAGAGGGCCAGAATTAAAGGGCGGAGAGATGTCAGCGTGAGTAGACAAAACTATTAAAGCGTTTGTGAGCAAGGATAAAATAAACATTAAAGTATATTCGTCTTACTCACAACATTTTTGGATGTTTACATTTGGCAGATGTGATGCCCATCCCACACCACTTCGAAGGGTAAGTAGAGAGCTGGCACAGAAAAGCCTGAAGAATTTCCCATGTCTGGTGGAGGTACTGTGACTCCAATGGAAAATGTATCCCGTTACTGGTATAAATGAGAGACTGCAATTTTAGGAATACAATTTTTTTTTCCTTCTCTCCCTATATTGCCTCCCCTTAAAATAATCCCATGCGAAGTTCACCACAGACCATTTATCATTGTCTCCACAGTGCCCTCATCTCCAGCTCAAAATAGACTCGGTAAAATGCTGCCGAGATTTTCCGTTCAATGCCCAGCACAAATTGCATGAACTGGAGATATATTAACATTTCCCATACTGCCTGTACTTTATCAATCTCAGAATAAGACTGCCCGGGTATTGACACCATTGGCTTTTCCTGTTTGCTTTCTGCAAATACAAGTCTGGTGTCAAAACACTCATCGTTTACATCCTATCTAAAATCTCAATAGGTTCCACCAACTAAGTACTTCAACTCTACCGTCACGGTGGCGCAGCGGTAGAGTTGCTGCCTTACAGCGCTTGCAGCACCGGAGACCTTTGTTCTATCCTGACTACGGGTGCTGTCTATACGGAGTTTGTACATTCTCCCCCTGACCGCGTCGGTACCTGCAGATACAGCAGGCAGTGAAGAAAGCGAATGCCATGTTGGCTTTCATAACAAGAGGAGTTGAGTATAGGAACAAAGAGGTCCTTCTACAGTTGTACAGAGCCCTAGTGAGACCACACCTGGAGTATTGTGTGCAGTTTTGGTCCCCTAATTTGAGGAAGGACATTCTTGCTATTGAGGGAGTGCAGCGTAGGTTTACAAGGTTAATTCCCGGGATGGCAGGACTGTCATATGCTGAGAGAATAGAGCAGCTTGGCTTGTATACTCAGGAGTTTAGAAGGATGAGAGGATATCTTGTTGAGATTATTAAGGGTTTGGACACGCTAGAGGCAGGAAACATGTTCCCAATGTTGGGGGAGTCCAGAACCAGGGGCCACAGTTTAAGAATAAGGGGTAAGCCATTTAGAACGGAGAACAGGAAACATTTTTTCTCACAGAGAGTTGTGAGTCTGTGGAATTCTCTGCCTCAGAGGGCGGTGGAGGCCGGTTCCCTGGATACTTTCAGGAGAGAGCTAGAGAGGGCTCTTAAAGATAGCGGAGTCAGGGGATATGGGATGAAGGCAGGAATGGGGTACTGATTGGGGATGATCAGCCATGATCACATTGAATGGTGGTGCTGGCTCGAAGGGCCGAATGGCCTACTCCTGCACCAATTGCCTATTGTCTATTGTCTCACACACTCCAAAGACGTACAGGTTTGTAGGTTAATTGGCTTGTAGATTGGCTATTGCATGTTAGCCAATTAGAATGCTTAGTAATCATAACCGACTAATTATAACATTCATAGTGTAAGGACTCGCCCACTGCCTGCCAGTAACTATAGCAGTGTGAACATGTAATAACCTGCTTACAAGATCATGACCTGAACAAAAAAGATGCTTGTGTTTCAACCTGTGTGAGTTTGAGCTCTTGACACTTGGTAAATATGAAAATTGTCCCTAGTGGGTGTAGGGTAGTGCTATTGTGCGGGGATCACTGGTCGGTGCGGACTCAGTGGGCCGAAGGGCCTGTTTTCATGCTGTATCTCTAAAGTAAACTAAACTTGTAGAGCAGGTCAGATGTTAGAAATCCAACGCACCAGGTGGCTTCAACTGCAGTGGCTGCCTCGCCAACAGTCTGTCTGTCCTTTCTTCTTTTTGTTATTTTTAGTATGTGTTAAAAGTATGTTTTGGTGGTCCTTGGTTTGTTTTATGTATGGGGGTAGGGCTGGGGGAAACTTTCTTTCAATCTCTTACCTCGACGGAGCTGCAATGTTTTTCCGTGCTGTATCTCCATCCCCACTGCGGCCTAACATCATGGAGTTGGCGGCCTTTCCTGGAGACCGACCCGGCGGTCCGAGCAGCAGGAGACTGCAGGACTAATATTGCGGAGCTTGCGATCCCTTTGCCGGGGATTGAAGCTCCAACCGATGGGCCTGTGGACTTCAACATCATGAGGCCCGCTGTCTCTGGGAAGAAGACGCCGACTCGGGAGCTCCATGCTGTGGAGAGAGTTTCAACCGCCCTGATGTGGGAGTTTCGATCACCCCGACGGAAGCTTTGATCCTCGGCTGCGGGGGCTTTGATCACCCTGGCTGCGGATAGTTTGACTGCCCCGACAAAGAGAACAAAGAGGAAACACTTGAACTTTATTGCCTTCCATCACAGTGAGGAATGTGGAATCCACTGTGGTAGATGTTTATATTAACTTTTATGTGGTAGTGTGTTTTGTTGCTTTTCACTTAGTATTGCTTTATGGCAACTCAAATTTCAATGTACCTTAACTGGTACATGTGGCAATAAACTGACCTTGTAAACTCGAACCTTGATAGAAGTACATGAAATTATGTGAGTCAATAGATAGGGTAGATAGTCAGAACCTTTCCCCCAGGCTGGAAATGTCAAAGACTAGAGGGCATAACTTTAAGCTGAGAGGGGAGAAGTTTAAAGGAGATGTGCCGGGCACGTTTTTTATACTGAGAATGGGAGGTGTCTCGAAAACGCTGCCATTGGTGGTTGTGGAAGCAGGTATGATTGTGGCATTTAAGAGGCTTTTTGATGGGAGCATGGATATGCAGGAAATGGAGAGATAAGGATTACGCACAGGCAAAGGAGATTTAATCTGCCTAACATCATCTTCAGCACATTGTGGACTGAAGAGTCTTTCGCTGTGCTTTACTATTCCATATGCTTTGCATTCTGTTAGTAAGGACTGAAATTCAATCCTGTAACAAGAAACAACATACCATCAGAAGATGTAGAATGCTTGT
The DNA here is from genome assembly GCF_010909765.2 of Amblyraja radiata. Taxonomy (NCBI): domain Eukaryota; kingdom Metazoa; phylum Chordata; class Chondrichthyes; order Rajiformes; family Rajidae; genus Amblyraja; species Amblyraja radiata. The sequence goes on from NC_045956.1 coordinate 171,349,591, forward strand.
GGGTAAAGTTAAGAAACTGAAATGGTAATAAAGACCATGATGGGAGTTATATAGAGGCCTCCAAGTATTCAGGATGTAGGGCACAAATTATTTCAGGTGATAGAAAATACATGTCAGAAAGGCAGTGGTGATGGGCGTTTTCAATATGTAAGTAGACTGGAAGAATTTGGTTAGTACCTGATCCCAAGAGAAGGAATTTGTAGAATACCTTCAGAATTTCTACTTGGAGCATCTCACCATCAAGCCCACTAGGGAAAAGGCAGGGACCAGTAGAGTGTCCATTGTAGCCAAGGTCCGGAGGACAAGGAGCATCACCATTCCATCTAAGGTCCGTAGGGGGAGCAGCGGCTCTGCTGTCAGCGACCGAATGACTGGTGACGGGATCTTGGGAGTGGGCAGGGCCAAAGATGTCCTGGTTGGGTTGCTCCTGGGCCCGGCCAGGCTGGCCATCCGTGAGTCACGGCGCCAGGCGGAAGAGGGCTTTGCCCGAGCAAGATGCTTGCCCCTTTTCCGGGGTTACGTCGCGCCCAGGTGCTGTTAGAGAGGGACATAGTTGTATAGTAGTTATTTTATTTGTTTGTAAGGATTGTAACATAGTTGTTTAAAATGTTAGGTAATTTGGTGATTTTGTACTATGGTGGCGAGTGTGTTACCACGGTTTTGTTTTTTGTTTTGTTTTTGAATCGTGATCGTATTTAAATAAATTATTTTTGATACAAAAAAGATAGGGAAAGGGCAATTCGCAATTTGGTGATGTATAATGAACGAGACTTGATTAGAGAACATAAGGTGAAGGAACCCCTAGGAGACAATAGACATAGATTGATACAGTGTGGAAACAGGCCCTTCGGCCCAACTTACCAACACCGACCAACATGTCCCAGCTACATTAGTCCCACGTGCTTGGTCCATATCCCTTCTATCCTATGGTCATAATATGATAGAACTTAACCTGCAGTTTGAGAGGGTGAATCTGAAATTGGATGTATCGGTGTTACTGCTGATCAATGGCTCAATGGTTCTTTATTGTCACATGTTCCGAGGTACAGTGAAATTCTTTGCATATAATTCAGCAAAGTATTACACACATAAGCACAATATTAGATTAAGTGCAAAGTGTATAGAAATAGTCCACTTCTCCATGGATTGTCACCTTGTCGTGGTGGAGAAGCTTGTGCAGTCCTGAGATCCTGAGAGTGATGCCATCTGGAGCTATGCTCCTGGTAGGGCCACCCATGGCGGTAAGGTTGAGGAGGAGGTCTCTGACAAAGAGCAATCCAACCAATACCTCAACGGTGGAACTGGTGGAGGATGATGGTTGACTTTAGTGGTGCGTCACAACGGCTGGGAAAGCGGATGAAGGCTGCAGCAGAAAAGTTTCTCCAGTCGTCTTGGATTCCATGCCACTGGATCCTGATCCAGATCTGTCAAGCACCGTGTGGTGGCTGTCTGTGCACCAGTCTCCCCACGTTAAACAATGTCACGCACAGGCATCCTCCATGGGAGGACAGTCATACTCGTTTCGAGTGACCGCCGATGATGAGTCCACTGAGACAATATTCAGGAGTCGCCAGGTTTTGATGCCATTTTCAAACTCCATGTTGCTTTAGGTACAGCTGGCTATAAAGGCCCATTGTCCTGGTGGCCTGGCCGAGCGGAGTTGTAGGCGTTCTCCACCATTGCTGCACCGTTCCATGCTGCTGCAGGCCGCGTCCGGTCCATGCGCTCAGTCTTTAGGAGCAGCAGCTGATCCAGTCGAGCCCCAGGCTGTTGCAGGGCCTCCAGCCGTCGCCTCGGTCCAGATCCATACATCGGCCAACGAACCATCGTACCTCTCCTCACCCCATGCACGCTTAATTGGCCATTAAATTGCCCGTAGTCTTCAAGATGCGAAAAAAGTGGGATCACATAGAACTAAAGTAAACAGGTCATCAATGGCTAGCATGGACCCGATGGGCCAAAGGGCCGATTTCCATACTGTATTTGTGCACTAAATATTTGCAACATGGGAGAGTTTAATTGTATTTAATTTATCGCTAAACAAAGGATTCATTAACTTTAATGCAAGATAGGACATGCACTTGGAGGACTAACTTTCAAATATGGGTCTGTACAAATCAGTAAAATGAAACAATCTTTTTGATTAGGGTTAATGTGAAGAAATGAGTAGGAAGTAACGACCATTGGGTGAATGACCTGTATGCTCCAGTTTGTCAAAACAAATACAATTTGTTTTTGATTTATTGTATCTTTACTGGAAGAATATTAACAGATTTCTGGCTTCTTTTCTTACCAGATGGTTCTCTTTACATAGGACAGCACAGCACAGCCCTTCAGCCCACAATGTTTGTGCCGAACATGATGCCAAGTTAAACCAAACTTATCCGCCTGCACATGATCCATATCCCTCTACTTCCTGCATTTCCATGTGCTTATCTATAAGCTTCTTCAGCACCATTATCCTATCTGCCTCCACCACAATAGCCAATACACAATAGGCGCAGGAGGAGGTCATTCGGCCCTTCGAGCCAGCACCGCCATTCAATGTGATCATGGCTGATCATCCCCAATCAGTTCCCCGTTCCGGCCTTCTCCCCATATCCCCTGACTCTGCTATCATTAAGGGCTCTATCTAGCTCTCTCTTGAAAGTATCCAGAGAACCGGCCTCCACCGGCCTCCAGCAGAGAATTCCACACTCACAACTCTCTGTGAGAAAAAGTGTTTCCTCGTCTCCGTTCTAAATGGCTTACTCCTTATTCCTAAACTGTGGCCCCTGGTTCTAGACTCCCCCAACATCGGGAACATATTACCTGCCTCTAGCGTGTCCAAATCGTTAAGAATCTTTTATGTTTCAATGAGATTCCTTCTCATCCTTCTAAACTCCAGAGTGGACAAGCCCAGTCGCTCCATTCTCTCAGCATATGACAGTCCCGCCATCCTGGGAATTAACCTTGTAAACCTATGCTGCACCCCCTCAATAGGAAGAATGTCGTTCCTCAAATTAGGGGAGCAAAACTGCACACAATACTCCAGGTGTGGTCTCACTAGGGCTCTGTACAAGTGCAGAAGGACCTCTATACTACTATATTCGATTCCTCTTGTTATAAAGGCCAACATGCCATTCACTTTCTTCACTGCCTGCTGTACCTACATGCTTACTTTCATAGACTGATGAACAAGGACCCCCAGATCCCGTTGTACTTCCCCTTTTTCCAATGATGCCATTTAGATAGTAATCTGTCTTCCTGTTTTTTATACCAAAGTGGATAACCTCACATTTATCCACATTAAAATTTATCTGCCATGCATCTGTCCACTCCCGCAACCTGACCAAGTCACCCTGCATTCTCATAGCATCCTCCTCACAGTTCACACTGCCACCCAGCTTTGTGTCATCTGCAAATTTGCTAATGTTACTTTGAATCCCTTCATCCAAATCATTGATGTATATTGTAAATGGCTGCGGTCCCAGCACCGAGCCTTGCGGTACCACTAGTCACTGCCTGCCCTTCTGAAAGGGACCCGTTAATCCCTACTCTTTGTTTCCTGTCTGCCAACCAATTTTCTATCCATTTCAACTACTAATCTCCTATGTGGGACCTTATCAAATGATTTCTGAAAGTCCAGGTACACTACATCCATTGTCTCTCCTTTGTCCATTTTCCTAGTTACATCCTCAAAAAATTCCAGAAGATTAGTCAAGCATGATTTCTCCTTCGTAAATCCATGCTGACTCGGATCCTGTTACTGCTATCCAAATGTGTGGCTATTTCATCTTTTATAATTGACTCCAGCATCTTCCCCGCCACCGATGTCAGGCTAACTGGTCTATAATTCCCTGTTTTCTCTCTCCCGCCTTTCTTAAAAAGTAGGATAACATTAGCTTCCCTCCAATCCACAGGAACTTATCCTGAGTCTATAGAACATTGGAAAATTATCACCACTGCATCCACGATTTCTAGAGCCACTTTCTTAAGTACCCTGGGATGCAGACCATCAGGTCCTGGGGATGTATTAGCCTTCAGTCCCATCAGTCTATCCAACACCATTTCCTGCCTAATGTGGATTTCCTTCAGATCACCCCAAATCCTCTGGCCACAACTATATCAGGAAGATTGTTTGTGTCCTCCTTAGTAAAGACAGATCCAAAGTACCTGTTCAACTCATCTGCCATTTCCTTGTTCCCCATAATAAATTCACCTTTTTCGGTCTTCAAGGGTCCAACTTTGGTCTTAACTAATTTTTTCCTCTTAACATACCTAAAGAAGCTTTTACTATCCTGCTTTATATTCTTGGCTAGCTTACCTTCGTACCTCATCTTTTCTCCTCGTATTGTCTTTTTAATTATCTTCTGTTGCTCTTTAAACATTACACAATCCTCTTGCTTCCTGCTCATCTTTGCTACGTTGTACTTCTTCGCTTTTATTTTTATACTGTCCCTGATGTCCCTTGTCAGCTACAGTCGCCTCTTACTCCCCTTGGAATATTTCTTCCTCCTAGGAATGAACTGATCCTACACCTTCTGTATTATTCCTTGAAACACCTGCCATTGTTGTTCCACTGTCATCCTTGCTCGGGTATCTTTCCAGTCAACTTTGGCCAGCTCCTCCCTCATGGCCCCATAATCACCTTTATTCAACTGTAACACTGACACCTCCGATCTATCCTTCTCCCTCTCCAATTGTAGATTAAACCTGACCATGTTATGGTCACTACCTCCTAATGGCTCATTAACCTCTAGTTTCTTTATCAAATTATATAACACTAAATCCAGAATTGCCTTCTCCCTGGTAGGCACCAATACAAGATGTTCTAAGAATCCATCACAGAGGCACTCTACAAAGTCCCTTTCTTGGGGTCCAGTACCAACCTAATTTTCCCAGTCTACCTGCATGTTGAAATCTCCAATAACAACCACAGCATTACCTTTGCTACATGCCAATTTTAACTCCTGATTCTACCCTAATGGGACTTATCTACGACCCCACCCCCTCTGCCCACCTGCCTGTCTTTTCGATAGGAGGTATACCCTTGAATATTAAGTTTCCAGCCCTGGCCCTCTTGCAGCCATGTCTAATTCCCACAACATCAAACTTGCCAATCTCTAACTGAGCCTCATGCTCGTCCACTTTATTTCTTATACTTCGCACATTCATATACAACACTTTGTCCTCCGTATTCACGTCCCCCCTCGCACCACTCGCAATTGGCCCTGACCATACTCTTTTATCCCTTCTCGAACTTTCCTTCCCATTAATTCGAGACCACCATCCCTGGCAATGCATTCCAGGCCCCCACAACTCTCTATGTAAAAAACCTACCCCACACATCTCCATTAAACTTTCCCCCATGCACCTTATACTGTAGCTATGCTCTCTGGTGTTGGACATTTCCACTCTGGGAAAAAAATTCAGACTGCCTACCCTAATAATATCTCTCATAATTTTTGAAAATTATATATAATTCTATACTACCATCGTAGTAGAGTCTTGTCTTCACCTTCTCCATCATGGTCTGGTTTAGCTCAGCCACCAAGCATGACATCTGGAGGCTGCAGCGAATCTTCCGATCAGCTGAGAAGGTTGTTGGCTGCAACCTTCCCCCCATTGACAAACTCTACACTGCAAGGGCCAGGAAGCGAGCGGGTAAGATCATCTCTGACCCCTCTCACCATGGCCACACTCTGAAGCACTTCCTTCTGGAAGGCGACTCCGGACTGTCAAAGCCGCCCCAGTCAGACATAAAAACAGCTTTTTTTCCACAGCAGTAGCTCAACTCAATAACCAAAAGTCTATAGCCTCCTTTTGCTCTGGTATTTTATTTCATTCACATGTTTAAACTGTAATGTTTTATTATTAATGTTTAATGTTTTATGTGTCATTCTTAATTGTTACTGTGTGTGGTTTTGTTACTTGTGAGCGGAGCAGCAAGGCAAATTCCTTGTATGTGGACATACTTGACCAATAAACATATTCATTATTTATTATTCATTATTCATTATTATTCTATATTGCCTGAAATAGCTCTGTCATATGTTTAAGAAGGAACTGCAGATGCTGTAAAATCAAAGGTAGACAAAAGTGCTGGAGAAATTCAACGGGTGCGGCAACAACTATTGAGTGAAGGAAATGGGCAACGTTTCGGGCCAAAACCCTTCTTCCGAAGAAGGGTTTCGGCCCGAAACTTTGCCTATTTCCTTCGCTTCGTAGATGCTGCTGCACCCGCTGAGTTTCTCCAGCACTTAGCTCTGTCATATACTCATTGAATAAAGGGACCCCTTCTGTGAACATTTTTCCTGGCATAAACTGATTCTGGAGCTTTTCACTTGATAATTATAATCTGGAATTTTGAGATCTGGGCGTTCAATAAATGCGAGCTTCGTTGCAAGTTGTAACATGTGATCTATTGTTTCATCACTAATTGCTTCATCATGGCTGATGTGCCGCAGGTCTCAGAGAGTGGCTCAGTGGCACAGCGGTAGAGTTGCTGCCTTACAGCGCCAGAGACCTGGGTTCGATCCTGACTACGGGTGCTGTCTTTACGGAGTTTGTTTGTTCTGCCTGTGACCGCGTGGGTTTTCTCCGGGTGCTCTGGTTTCCTCCCACACTCCAAGGACGTGAAGGCTTGCAGGTTAATTGGCTTGGTGTAAAAATCGTAAATAGACCCCACTGTGTTGGATAGTGCTGGTGTACGGGATGATCATAGTCGGCATGGACACGGTGGGATGAAGGGCCCATTTCCACGCTGTATTTATAACGACTAAAGTTACGTAAAGTGGTGGGTATCTGGAATGCGCTGCTGGGGATGATTATGAAGGCCATATGATAAAGGCATGTAACAGGCTTTTGGATAGGAACATAGATAAGCAGGGAATGGAGGGGTATGGATCACCTGCTGGTAGAGGAGATTAACTTAACTTGGCATCATATTCAGCACAGACAGTGTGGGCCAATTTCTGTGCCGTACTGTCCTATGTTTTCTGTCACAACCCCTCTACTGTGATGGTTCCCTTTAGCCCTCAATGCCAGAATCTTTCAATAGCTGTCAACCTCTTCGTTAAATAACTACTGCAATTTGGCCTCTACAATACCATGAGGGGAGAATTCCAAAGATGCATCAATCACCGCCAAATAAATTCCTCTAGACCTCAGCGTTAAATGATTCCCCCAAACTCCTTAGTTTTGAAACCATGTTTCCCAGTTTGAAAATTTCCCTCTCATAGAAACATCTTAATAGAATCTAAAACATGGTCTCAACCCTGAAGCGTGACCCATTCCTTCTATCCAGAGATGCTGCCTGTCCTGCTGAGTTACTCCAGCATTTTGTATCTATCATCGGTGTAAACCAGCATCTGCAGTTTTTTCTTACACACTTAATATCCACCCTGTCGCCTTAGAAACTTTGTTTCAATAAGATCATCCCTCAGTCTTCTAAACTCCAAAGAATATGAGACTAAGATTTTTATGCTATTTGTGATTGCACAACTCTCTTTTCCCATGTATTATTCTCATGAATCTCTTCTGAAGTGTCTCTAATGACACTATATATATTCTTAAATAAGGGGTCCAAATCTGTACTCATTGCTCCAGGTGCAGCCTCACCGAGTCTCCGTACAAATTTAACTATTCTTCTCTATTTTTAAACTGCAGTTACTTGCAAATTACACCAATGTGCCACTTGTTCTTAATTACTCTCTGCACCTGCATGCCATCCTTTTGAGCTTCATTCACAGGAAACATAGATACCTCTATAGACAGACAAATATTGTAGATGCTGGAAAATGGATCAAAAGAAAAACTGCTCAAAGAATCAATGGGTTCATCAGCATCTGCATTGGCAAAAGGATGGTGGACAATTTGGATCGAGACTTCATCGGGACAGAACTGAAACCTTGTCTATTTGGCTCCACAGATAATGTTTGACCTGTTGAATTCTTCTGGCAGTTTATCCTTTAGGGTGTCAGTGCTTATGGGGAGAAGGCAGGAGAATGGAGTTGAGAGGGAAAGATAGCTCAGCCATGATTGAATGGCGGATTTGACTTGATGGGGCAAATGTCCTAATTCTGCTCCGAGAACGTCAGAACTTACGAACGTTGATCCCTCTGCATTCCACACATCAGCAGCCTCAGCCCCTTGTACACCCATTACAGAGCAGTCATGTACAAATCTAACTCACTTTTCAAATTCGCAGACGACACCACCATTGTGGGCCTGATATCAAATAATGATGAGACGGAGCATAGGAAGGAGATTGAGAACCTTGTGTCCTGGTTTCAAGACAACAATCTTTCTCTCAATGTCAGCAAGACAAAGGAGATAGTGATCGACTTCAGAAGGTAAAGTGGTAAATAAACCTCAGTTTGCATTGATGGTGATCACCAACAACTTCTGCCGGACTACCTATATTGAAGCAACAACCAAGAAAGCACATGGGTCCCACATAAGAGATTAGTATACAAACTTAAAGCACACGGTATTGGGGGTTCAGTATTGATGTGGATAGAGAACTGGCTGGCAGACAGGAAGCAAAGAGTAGGAGTAAACGGGTCCTTTTCACAATGGCAGGCAGTGACTAGTGGGGTACCGCAAGGCTCAGTGCTGGGACCCCAGCTATTTACAATATATATGAATGATTTGGACGAGGGAATTGAATGCAACATCTCCAAGTTTGCGGATGACACGAAGCTGGGGGGCAGTGTTAGCTGTGAGGAGGATGCTAGGAGGCTGCAAGGTGACTTGGATAGGCTGGGTGAGTGGGCAAATGCATGGCAGATGCAGTATAATGTGGATAACTGTGAGGTTATCCACTTTGGTGGCAAAAACAGGAAAGTAGACTATTATCTGAATGGTGGCCTGATTAGGAAAGGGGGAGATGCAACAAGACATGGGTGTTATGGTACACCAGTCATTGAAAGCAGGCATGCAGGTGCAGCAGGCAGTGAAGAAAGCAAATGGTATGTTAGCATTCATAGCAAAAGGATTTGAGTATAGGAGCAGGGAGGTTCTACTGCAGTTGTACAGTGTTGCATAGAGTTTTGGTCTCCTAATCTGAGGAAAGACATTCTTGCCATAGAGGGAGTACAGAGAAGGTTCACCAGACTGATTCCTGGGATGTCAGGACTTTCATATGAAGAAAGACTGGATAGACTCGTCTTGTACTCGCTAGAATTTAGAAGATTGAGGGGGGATCTTATAGAAACTTACAAAATTCTTAAGGGGTTGGACAGGCTAGATGCAGGAAGATTGTTCCCGATGTTGGGGAAGTCCAGAACAAGGGGTCACAGTTTAAGGATAAGGGGGAAATCTTTTAGGACCGAGATGAGGAAAACATTTTTCACTCAGAGAGTGGTGAATCTCTGGAATTCTCTGCCACAAAAGGTAGTTGAGGTCAGTTCATTGGCTATATTTAAGAGGGAGATAGATGTGGCCCTTGTGGCTAAAGGGATCAGGGGGTATGGAGAGAAGGCAGGTACAGGATATTAAGTTGGATGATCAGCCATGATCATATTGAATGGCGGTGCAGGCTCGAAGGGCCGAATGGCCTACTCCTGCACCTATTTTCTATGTTTCTATGTTTCTATTAATGTCTCTACTTCCTTAGACGTAGGAAGTCTGTAGGATATTCGGTATGTCCCCTACAACACTCATCAACTTCTACAGATCCACCATAGAAAGCATTTTATCAGGATGCATCACAGCTTGGATTGGGAACAGCTCCATCCAAGCCCACAAGAAATTGCAGCAAATTGTGGGTGCAGCCAGCCCATCACACAAACCAACCTCCCTTCTGTTGACTCCATTTATACGTCAAGCTGCCTTGGCAAAGCCAGCAGCATGATCAAGGATGAGTCACACCCTGGCTATTCCCTATTCTCCCCTTTCCTATCAGGCAAGAGGTATAGGAGTGTGAAAACACACACCAGATTCAGGGACAGTTTCTTCCCAGTTGTTATCAGCCAACTGAATCATCCAACCACAACCAGAGAGCAGTGCTGAACTACTATCTACCTCTTTGGTGGCCCTCAGGACTATCCTTGATCAGACTTTGCTGGTTGTACCTTGTACTAAACATTATCGTCTACCAAAGCAAACCTTCTACTCCCAGCTTAAAGAAGGCAAACGTAAAAGAGGCGGACAAAAGAAGAGATTTAAAGACGCCTTAAAAGCCAGCATGAAGAAATGTGAAATCGACATCGACCATCAGGAAACCAATGCCAAGGACAGGAAACTCTGGCGAACCATCATCCAAGAAGGAACAGCGGCCTTCGAAGCCAAAAGACGCGCAGAATTAGAAGAAAAGAGAAGAAAACGGAAAGAGAGGCAGCAACAACCAAAACCCGATCTGCCATCTGGAATTACCTGTCCTGAATGCCGAAGAACCTTCAAAGCCATGATTGGACTCATAAACCACCTGAGAGTCCATAAAAACAACAGAACGTAGACCATCATCCTCAACCTCGAGGGATAGTCCCTTATCATGTGTCTATACATTGTAAATGGCTCAATTGTAATCATGTATTGTCTTGCTGCTGACAGGACAGCATGCTACAAAGGCTTTTCACTGTACCTCGGTACACGTGACAATAAACCAAACTAGTCTCCGTTTAGATTTCAACCCGCCTTTTGATACCTCCTGCCGAAATACATAACCTCACATTTTTCCTGTTAAACTCCCATTCGCTTAGCTTATTAATATCCAATTGTAGAATCCAGATAAAATCATCACAACATTTTCTAAACATTTTCTAAACATTTTGCCATCATAAAGGTTTCTTCTGTTTAATGGACATATTAATCTGATCTTTATAAATGGAAAACAAATTAGTGTTACCGCTCTACTGAACCTATGTTTGGAATTAACACAAAAAAGGTCCCATTTAAAAGAAGTTCCGAGACATTATTTCAGCACAGGAGTAAAGGAAATTGGTGATTTTAGACCAAAAATGCAACAGAAATTCAAGGTAGTTAATATAGTGCCAAAGTTAATGTGGAATATCTATAATATGTCATCAAAGTTTCAGCAAAGGAATGCTGCCTGGTTGCTGGGAGTATTTGGATGACCATGAGATATTTAAAAATTTGCCAGAAGCTCATTCTAATTAACATGCCGATAAATTAGTTAAAATCGATTCCGGTGACTGAATAGCCTGATAAACTAAACTTTCAAGAAGCACTCACAGCGAGGAAATGCAGATTGACACGATTTAATAGTCTAATGTAGCTGTGTCGCTTGCATCTGTCAGACTCTGGGCTGGATACATTTTGTTAACTCAAAGAAGAGCAATCCAAGTGACAGCTCCAAAATCCAAATGTATGCAATTTATAAACTGTGGTTAGATGATGTCTACAAGAACCAACTGGAAAACCTGTGGTGGTAGGAGATCGAATGCTGGAAGAGAGGGAAAACTGACGTAATCCTTTTATCTGTGGCCAGAAATGGTTAGGTAAAGAATATTCATTTCCCAGACCTGAGCCGTAAGGCACGCTTGTTGAGTGATTTGAGATAGGGTGAGGTATAAAATATTAGCTGCTGCCAAATTGAAAATTAATTCTCCAAAGCTTTCCTCAAGCAGTCACATAATTCATTAAGCCTTGGGCTAATTTCTTTGAGATAAAGGTATATATTTGCTATTCTACAGTCTGAGAAGGAAAAGGAGCCATTATTTGGCTTGTGAAATTATAAGCCTGCCCTTAACTGGGTAATTATAGTTATCCGTTTAAAATTAAATAATATTATCTGTACCTGTAAGACAAATGTTAGAATGCTTTCATCAGAATCCCATCGATTAGATCAGTAATACATTCACTTGCCCTGAGTAGTTTAATGATACAGCATGGAAACCGGATCTTCAGCCCACTGGGTCCATGCCAACCATCGATCACCCATTCACCCTAATAGTATGTTATCCCACTTTGCATCCACTTCCTACACACTAGGGGGCAATTTACAGAGGCCAATTAACCTACAAACCCACACGTCTTTGGGATGTGGGATAAAACCGGAGCATCCAGAGGAAACCCGCGAGGTCACAGGTAGAACGTGCAAACTCCACGCATACAGCACCCAGGGTCAGGATCGAATCTGGGTCTCTGGCATTGTGAGGCAGCGGCTGTACTGGCTGCATCACTGTGCTGCCTTCTGTACCCCTGCTGAACAGCATTGTCAAAAATCATCATTGTTTTCATAAGATCATATGGTCATATGTACTGAAATGGAACTACGACAGCCTTCCAAAAAGCAGAGCTCAGACATGCTAAGCTGTTGGCGTGGATGAATTTCATATTCAGACTTCAGCTTTACACCAGGGAGAGCTGGCTGAAGAAACAAAACCACATCCATTCAAAATGAGTAGGAAGGAACTGCAGATGCTGGTTTATACCAAAGATAAACACAAAATGCTGGAGTACCTCTGCGGGTCAGGCAGCATCCATGGAGCCAAAGAATAGATGACGTTTCAGGTCTAAACCCTATTTCAGACTGAAGGTAGAGGTGAGAAGGAGGGGGGAGATAATCTGTAGTCGAGAATAGGCAGGAACAAATCAGGGTGGGCAACAGATGACCTCAGGAAGAATGAAGCCCATAATGGCCCATTAGCCAACAATGGGATATTATGGATTCCACCCTTCCTGAGGTCATCTGTTGCCGGTCCTCATTGTTCTGGCCTTTTCTTGCCTCCAGTTTATATCGCCGCCACCACACCTCCCAACCTTTACTTTCAGTCTGAAGGAGGGTTGTGACCCGAAACGTCACCTATTCTTTTTCACCAGAGATGCTGCCTGACTTGCTGAAGTACTCTAGCATTTTGTGAACATATTCATATTAATTACATAGTGATCATTTTGTGTCTATCTCCAATCTAAATGATCTCATCATTGTAGCAAGGCTATACCTTGTAGCTTCCTTGTTTCAGGTCATCTCAGTTTTATTTTAAAGACAGCATTGTCAAGGAGATTAAAGTCCAGTTATTTTCACACCATGCAAACATTGGGCAACTGAGAAGGTTCAGTGTGGACATGCACAGTGACATAAAATGGGCAATATTGATTCAGAAATCTCATTTAACCATCAGTTCCACTGATTTTAAGGAATATTCAAAGCAACAGGAGAGAAATAGCTCAATTTCAAAGAAATGTCTAAAATAGATAGATAGCGAACCTGACCTCCCATCTACCTCATTGGGAACGTTCAAACTAATCATACTTAGACACAAAATGCTGGAGTAACTCAGCGGGACAGGCAGCATCTCTGGAGAGAAGGAATGGATGACATCTCGGGTCGAGACCCTTCTTCAGACCGAGGAAGTCGGAATTTATTGGACTTTATCTTGCACTAAGCATTATACTCTTTACCTTGTATCTGTACACTGTGGACGGCTTGATTGGAATCATGTATAGTTTTTCTCACTGACTGGATCGCATGCAACAAAAAGCTTTTCACTGAACCTAACATGACAATAATAAACTAAACTAAATGTAAACCATCTGTTTAAATCTTGCGGCAAATGATACAACTCATTGGACAAAGAATATCAATTGCACTCTCACCTTCTCATTAAATTTCTCTCAATGAGAAAATTAAACAAGGAGAAGTATTGAAATATTGATCGTGGGAAGTACCTAATAAAGCAGGCATTGCCTTCATTAACAGAAAACATGAGATGATAGCAAACACTGAGGGTTATGTGCTGGAGACTAATGTGCCCTCTTCTTCACAGCCACCCATGAAAGGGTGCCTATAGTATTGTGTTATTAATATTATTGAGCGCATCGAGCTATAGAGCCCAGTGACTATGTATACATATGATACGATACGATATGATAGACCTTTATTTATCCCAGGAGCAAAATTGATCTTCCAACAGTCAAAAAAACACACAATGCATAAAACATGAAATTAAAGTGGCGAGTGGAAAGGATTGGGGATGTACAAAGATTGGGGAGGGAGGGGGCATGGGGGGGGGTAGTCAGTCTCAGTCTACCCCATGACAGAAGGGGGAGGAGTTGTACAGTTTGATAGCCACAGGGAAGAAGGATCTTCTGTGGTGTTCTGTCCTGCATCTTGGTGGAACCAGTCTGTTGCTGATGGTACTCCTCAGGTTGACCAGTGAGCTGTATTGTCCAGGATGCTCCGCAGTTTGAGGAGCATCCTCCCCTCCAAGACTACCTCCCATGAATCCAACTGCACCCATGATGAAGCCAGTCTTCCTGATGAGTTTGGTAATCCTCAGGATAGGAGTACAGGAGTCAAATTGATGTCCTCAGATGCAGTGTGTGCAGGAATTTAAAGAAATATCCTCGCTCAATGGTATCAATTATCTGAGGGCAGGAACTGCAGATGCTGCTTTACACCGAAGACGGACACAAAATCCTGGAGGGACTCAGTGGGTCAGGCAGCATCTCTGGAGAGAAGGAATAGGTGATGTCACCTATCCCTTTTCTCCAGAGTTGCTGCCTGACCCGCTGAGTTACTCCAGCTATTTACGTTTATCTTCTGTATCTATTATCTGCTGATCTCTACCAGAATAACCAAAGCCATTAAAACACTTTGCCGGGGAGCGCCGCCCTGTACGGGTATGGCTGCCCAGCCTGCAGCTGTCCACTACTGGTGATCTGAGACCGCCGAGAAAAACATCGCGGAGCTGCGGGACTGTGGAGCGGCCAGCTGCGGGCGGCGGCGCTGAACTTTTCACCGGGAGCCTGGGATCACTCGGCGAGATCACCAGTGGTGGAGCTCCATCCAGCGCGGCCTTGTTGACTTCGGAAGCCGCGGTCTCCAGTACGGAAGCGGCCATTCCAGGGTTCCCAAGCCGCTGAGAAGGTTCTCCCGACGCCGGAGCACCATCACCCGGCAAGAACAGCCTGGAACATCGGGCCGTCGCAGTGGCGACTGCGGAGGCCTCAATAGGCCCGACTATGGGTGGACAAGGTGATGGGGACTGGACTTTGTGCCTTCCCTCATAATGGAAACCATTGTGGGCGGATGTTTTTATATGTTTATTGTTCAATTCTTTAATGTTGTGTCTCATCTTTATCTGTGTGCTGCATGGCAAGACAAATTTCACTACACCAATTGGTGCATGTGACAAATAAATGTCCTTTGTCCTTTGTCCTTTGATGAAGTACCTGGATGGAGTCCAAGAGCAGTTTTTATTTTGAGTTAAACAAATTGCCGTAACCTTGTAGTTCTGTAACCGATTTGCAAAACTTTTGGCCACCGTTAGGAGACAAGGAAGGAAGTTAAAGATGACTTGAGGGTTGAAAAATCATTAACTTCAACATCAAGGATCCTTCAAGCACAGAAGGGGAGTGTTCCAGCCTAACATAACCATGTCAGTTTTACTGAATGACCCATCCAATTAGTTGTACCTCACCTCTCGTTTCCTGTGTTCTTGTTCCATCTTTTCCTTCTATATGTAGATTTATATAATTGTGAAATCATTAACTGAAAATGTCCTCTCTTGGTAGAAACATAGAAAATAGGTGCAGGAATGGGCCGTTCGGCCCTTAGAGCCAGCATGGCCATTCAATATGATCATAGCTGATCACCCAAAATCAATACCCCATTCAGGCTTTTTCCCCATATATCTTGATTCCCTTAGTGCTAAGAGCTAAATCAAACTCTCTCGTGACATCCCAAAATGCAACACTCTCACTAAAACTAAACTTAATTCGCCGTTCCTTGGCCCATTTGGCCAGGTGATCAAGATCCCATTGTAATTCTTGTTAACCATCTTCACTATTTAGTTTAGTTTAGGTTAGAGGTACAGCGTGGAAAAAGTGCTGTCCACGCCGACTGCACACTAATGCTATCCTACACAGGCTAGGGACAATTTAAAATTTTACCAAAGTCAATTAACCTACAAATCTGTAGTTGCTGACTCACAGCGACAGAGACCCGGGTTCGAGCCTGACTACGGGTGCTGCCTTTACAGAGTTTTTTACGTTCTCCATGTGACCGCGCGGGTTTTCTCCGGGTGGACCAGTTTCCTCCCTTATTTCAAAGACATACAGGTTTGTAGGTTAATTGGCTTTGGTAAAATTGTTAATTGCCTCTAGTGTGTAGGATAGGGTATAGTCGGCGGGGACTCAGTGGGCCGAAGGGACTGTTTCCACACCGTATCTCTAAACTAAACTAAAACATCTGAGATAACTCAGCCCATTTGATTAGCTAACTGAACATTCATTCCCTTCATCACCAGTGTGGATTAGCTGCAGTGTGAAACATCGTTACTTGAGTTTAGTTTAGTATATTATTATCGTCACTTGTACCAAGATACGGTGAAAAGCTTTTTTATTGTTGCCTGCTTTCCAGTCAGTGAAAAGATTATACATGATTACAATCAAGCCATGCATGTATATATATATACAGGATATCCAGGGCAGCAGAGAGGCGCAGCGGTAGAGTTACTGCCTTACAACGCCAGAGACCCGGGTTCGATCCTGACCACGGGTGCTGTCTGTACGGAGTTTGTACGTTCTCCCTGTGACTGTGTGGGTTTTCTCCAGGTGCTCCAGATGCCTCCCATAATCCAAAGACATATAGGTTTGTAAGTTCATTGGCTTCAGTAAATTGCAAAATTGTCCCTAGTGTGGGTAGATTAGTGTATGGGGTGATTGCTGGTTGGTGCGGACTTCGTGGGCCAAAAGGCCTGTTTCCACACTGTATCTCTAAAGTCTAAAATCTAAAGGATAAATAATTTGGTATTTAGTGCAAGATAATGTCCGATAAAGTCCGATTAAAGATAGTTTAGTTTAGCTTATTATTGCCACATACCAATGTGCAATGAAAAGTTTTTGTTGTGTGCTATCCACAGCGAAAAGACTGTACATGATTACAATCAAACCGCCCACAGGATAAAGGGTACATTGTTTAGTGCAAGATAATGTCCAGTAAAATCTGATTAGGATTGTTCAATTGGCTTCAATAAGGTAGATGGTCGGTTAGGTTGGTAATCAAGCTGGTGAGAAGACGGTTCAGTTGCCTGTTAACAGCTGGGAAGAAACTGTCCCCAATTCTGAAGGTATGTACTTTCAAACTTCTGTACCTTATCTTTATTTTATCTTATTAGCAGAAATAGGCCATTCGGCCCATCGAGTCCACTATGCCATTCAATCAAGGCTGATCTATCTTGCCTGATGGGAGAGGAGAGAAGTGGGAGTACCAGGGTGAGACTGGTCCTTGATTATGCTGAAGACCTTGCCAAGGCAGCGTGGTGTAGATGGAGTCATTGGAAAGGACTGCTTGTTTGTGTGATGGTCTGGGTTACATCCCCAACTCCGCAATTTATTGTGTCCTTGGATTGAGCTGTTCCCAAATCATTCTATGATGTATCCCGGTAAGATGCATTCCATGCCGCATAAGGGACTGATAAGGGTTGTTGACGACATGCAGAACTTCCTAAACGTCCACAAAATTCAACTGTAGAATGGTAGCACAGCAGTGGAGTTGCTGCCTCACAATGCCAGACACCCGGGCTTGATCTTGGCAATGGGTGCTGCCTGTACGGAGTTTGCACATTCTCCCTGTGACCGCGTGGGTTTTCTCTGGGTGCTCCGGTTTCCTCCCACAGATTAATTGGCTTTGATAAAAAATGTAAATTGTCATAAGATCATAAGAAATAGGAATAGAATTAGGGTATTCGGCCCATCGTCTACTCCGTCATTCAATCATGGCTGATATATGTCTCCCTCCTAACCCCATTTTCCTGCCTTCTCCCCATAACTTTTGACACCCGTACTAATCAAGAATCTATCTATCTCTGCCTTAAAAATATCCACAGCCTTTTGTGGCAAAGAATTCCACAGATTCACCTCCTCATTTCTCCTCATGTCCCTAATGTGTAGGATAGAGCTAGTGTACAGGGGATTGCTGGTCTGCACAGACTCAATGGGTCGAAGTACCTGTGTCTGCACTGTATCTCTAAAGTCTAAAGTCTTACATACCAAGACTATACGAACAGTTCAGAAACTAGGTATTCCACGGTAATTGACCTAATCCATAATAGCAAATATTGTTTCCACGATGTACCTCTAAACTAAACTAAACTAAACTACTCACTTGCAACTGCTCACTTATACCACTCCACCACCAAGTATAAACCCAATTGAAGATGTTCAGTAAATGCTGTCATTGCCAGAGATGCCAACAAAGAAAGTAATTAGCTCAAGTAAATTGAATCCCTTTCCAGCCATTTTTTTTTGGATTGTAGCTAATTCAAAAACAAATAGTTATGAAGTGGCCATAAACCAGGGCTTTAAATGTGTCTAACCACATTATGGAAAGGAAACAGGAGAAGGAAAATAATGTAATGTACAGACCCTACAAATCTCATTTAGTTTAATGTTTAGTTCTTATGCAAGATAACTGGCATTGTAAAAATATAATTGGTAAAGGGTTGAAATATCTCCTGAGGATAAAGGCATTGTGAGAGTTATTTATCGTCAGATAATAATAAAAAAGATACTCTGTATTCAAATTTCCTTATATCAATATTGATTCTGAAATTAAATGACGGATGCTGTTTCAACTGCTGCACAAGCAGGAAAAAGATCCATAGACCTTTGCCACTTACAGTTAATGGCAACAATTGATCAATGTAAAGATTCAAAGGAGCTCCCATAACTACAAAGCTATTCGAATTAATCTCAAGGGCAATACAGAATGGCTATTACCCAAGGCTACAACACCCAATATATCATCCGAGTTCAGCAATATGTCAATATACTTTACATGAGGACCACTGGTCAAGTCACCAATGAAAACTAGAAATTCTATTGCACGGAGCAATGTTGTTGTGGAGATTTTATAGCATTGTTACAAAACCTACCATCAGCGGCGCTCCAGGTCTGCCACTGCCTGTGCGTGCGATTCCGGAGCTTGGAGGGGGGGGTGGAGGGATTAAAATTCAGGTTTGTAGTGGTTGTCGGAGAGGTATTTGCTCGGACTTACAAATTGATAAAGAAAATTTGATCTGCCTTCAGTTCACGTTTAAAAAATAAAAGTTGCTGGTCGATTGCTTTGTTGGATTGAAGTTAAACGCGACTTCTAACGCCTTCAACATCACAGATCAAAATCAACATCAAGGACTTCCACAAAGCTATGTTATTTATTTAACATCTTAACCTTGCTTTTTGGTGTGGTTTCATTTTAATCTGATGATTCAAAATATGTTATTTAGGCCCCGATATCAGCCGTGTCTTGCCTGCCGATATCGCGGGGCTTATCATGGCAGCCGCCACATTCCGGTCTATCGCAATCCACTCTCAAGATAACCAAATTCATCATTTTTTTCCCCACAATCATGTCATAAGAACATCTATATTTTGTGTTATTGTCTATTAAAAAATGTTGGCTATATAAAAAAATATATTTCTAGCCTTTTCTTAAGAATGGAATAGATGTTTAGATTTAGTAATTGAATTTAGATTAATTTAACTGATTTGATGACTGATGAATGTGAATTTTTTTGTTGGGTATTTAATATTTGTTTTAACGTTACAATAATATTAATGTTCTGATCTTAAGAATATCACATTTTTGAATTTTCAAGGCAGTCTGGGTCTTTATTACTATTTCCGTCACAACAGGCAATTTTGTAAATAGCTACAATTAGGTAACTAACTAATTATATGCTTTAATTTCAGGTCATCCAAGTAAGATGTATCATATTTGTTTCAGAATGCTTCAATCTATAATAACTGAACATTTCATTCAGTTCTCTTATTTAATTAAGAAAGTTATGGGCTTTTATGTCAATTGACTATCCTCGATCACAGCTTTTGTGTTAAGTTAATCGAAAAGCAATAGGGAACAAGGTGCTAATTTCCGAGTGTGAAAATGGCCATAACATTTTTAATAATGAAGATATGAAAGTGAATTAAGTATCAAATTAAAGCGTATTATGCTTTGTCTGGGATAAATTATAGGCTTGATTTTTAAAGTCTCAAAATTTTGTAACGTTCCTACATTTTACTTTTATTGAGGTACTTTTATCAAGTGCAGGGGTGCACTTTTCCATGAACTCATTATGGGCTGTAGACTCAAGCACCTGCAGCCAGTGCCGGTTTACAAAAAAAAGACCCAAAGTTTGGTTTAGTTTAGTTTAGAGATGCAGCCCGTCAAGTCTACTCCGCCATTCAGTCATGGCTGATCTATCTTTCCCCCTCACCTCTTTGCTCCTGCTTTTCCCCCATATCCTTGATACTCTTAATCAAGTATCAAGTAATATAAAGTAACAAATAGTATAAAGTATCAAGTATTAGTAATCAGGTATCTGTCAATCTCTGCCTTAAAGTAGCCAATGACGGCCTCCACAGCCATCTGCGGCAATGCATCCCACAGATTCATCACCCTCTGACTATATAAATTCCTCCATATCTCTTTTCTAAAGGTACGTGCTTTTATTCTGAGGCTATGCCATCTCGACCTGAACTCTCCAACTAATGAAAACACCCTCCCCACATCCACTCTATCGAGACCTTTCACTATTTAGTAAATTTCAGTGAGGTCCTTCTAAACTCAGGCAGCATCTCTGCGACGTTTCACGTCAGGACCCTTCTTTAGACTTTCACTGATCATTTCCCCAACCTACCTGAAGAAGGTGGATGGAAAGCACCTAGGATGCTGTAGGACATGCAAATCGTCCATTTGCTTACAGGTAACCAGAAGGCAGAAGGACGAGAGAGTCGACGACATTGGTGGAGGCTGGGCAAAGAGCTGGTAGGAGTTCCGGGGGGGTCCAACCTTCCACGCCCTCAAGGTCGTCTGCAGGAGGCGCCCACCCTAGGGCATGAAGGCTGAAGGCCCGGAGAGGAGAGAAGGAAAGCTTGTGGCAAACTGATTGAGTCAATGGCAGCAATGGACCTGTATGGCCAGCTGCAGTTTGGACTGTGGAAATTATCTGGCAACTATTGCATATGGACTCAGTTTGCTGTTTCTAGGCATGGGATACATAATCAGAGATTGTCTCTTATGTATGGCAATAATCGCACTGATCTATCTGCAAGAAATGTATTTCACTGTACCTTTGGTACAGGTGACAATAAAAGAACCATTGAACCATTTGTTTATTTTATTGCTAATTTTATTACTCCCATAACCCATGACTTTTATCTAGGCACATGGATAACCGATTCATGGATATGGATGGATCAAGTGCAGACAGATGAGATTAGTGTATTTTGGCATCGGGTTCGGCACAGACATTACGGGCCGAAAGGTTGTTCCTATACAATAGTTTTCTGTGTTCTATTTTATATTGTCATTACACCATAAATGCTTTCAGACAACGTACAATCTTAATATAGAGTAGAAACAAGGATATCACGGGTACTGTCTGTACGGTGTTCATACGTTCTCTCTGTGACCGCGTGGGTGATCGCTGAGCCGCGTGGCCTCGATAGGCCGAAGGGCCTGTTTCCGTGTTATATCTCTAAACTAAACTAAACCTTCAGACATGTAGCCTTACACTGATGATTTCCCAAACCTGCTATATTAACCTCCCCATGCTACCATCTCCACAACCAACAATCTTTTTTCAACACAGTCTCTTCTCAAATTCACTCCCATTATGTTCTCACAAAAGACCTTTTCTATTGCATATAATATCACAGGGATGCAAGGAACTGCAGATGCTGGAATCTAGAGATTGACACAGACTTTAGATACAGTGGGTCAGGCAGGAGGGAGGGAATGGACAGACAACGTTTCAGGAATAACCCATCTTCAGAATAATTGTAGTAGGAAGTAATAAGGAGTAAGAGGGGACATGACCTGAAACACCACCCATTCATTCCCTCCACAGGATCTACCTGACAACCTGAGTTACTCCAGCACTACGTGTTTTGCAAATGTAGTATCATGCCTCCTCATATATTGATGTTTTAGCACATTTTTATATATTTACAATTATCTCTACTCATGCACAAGAGAACCTGCTATCCTTGATCTATGCACTTGCTGTTATCATTCAACTGAATCATCCTACCTCAACCAGAGAGCAGTGCTGAATTACTATCAACCTCATTTGTGACCCCTTGGACTATCTTGTATCGGACTTTGCTGGCTTCACCTTGCACTACACGTTATTCCCTCATCATGTATCTATACTGTGTAAATAGCTTGATTGAAATCATGTTTTGTCTTTCTGCTGACTGGTTAGCAAGCAACAAAAGTTTACATTGTACCGCGGTACACGTGACAATAAACTAAACCAGCTGTGTATATGGTAATATGCAGTAATTTGCTGCATCAATGTAACCACTTTGCATCTCTTATTATCTATTATTGAACATAAAATAGTACAACACATGCTGCAAATCCACGTGCCTATCTCCATGAATGAATCCATGTGCCTATCTTCTTAAATGCCTGTATCTTAAATGCTCACAGACCTTAATGTTTGCACAAGTCTGGGAAATTCTTCCCACAAGCTGAGAATGAAAGACTAGTTTTAATGCAAAAGAGAGGTAGAATGATTATGGTAACAGAACCTCCAGGACTTTACATGGATTTACCATGGTTCTGATTACTTCTTGATTGGATTTCCTTTCTTTAAGAGATACATCATGGAAACAGCCCAATGAGTCCGCACTGACCACTAATCACCCATACACTAATTCTATCCCAGTTTTGCATCGTCCACACTAGGGGCAATCTACAGAAGCCATACTTATAAACCTGAACGTCTTTGGAATGTGGCAGGGAACTGGAGCACCCGGAGAAAACCCACATGGTCAAACACTGTACAAATAGCACATGTAGCCAGGATTAACCTGTAACGTGTATAAAATCATGAGTGGAATAGATCGGAAAAATGCACAGAATCTCTTGCCCAGAGTAAGGGAATTGAGGACCAGAGGACATAGGTTCAAGGTGAAGTCGAAAAGATTTCACAGGAATCTGAGGGGTAACTTTTTAACACAAAGGGTGGTGTGTGTGTGGAACAAGCTGTCAGAGGAGATAGTTGAGGCTGGGACTATCCCAACGTTTAAGAAACAGACAGATACATGGATAGGGCAAATTTGGAGGGATATGGACCAAGCGCAGGCAGGTAGGACTAGTGTAGCTGGAACATGTTGGCCGTTGTGGGCAAGTTGGGCCGAAGGGCCTGTTTACACATTGTATCACTCTATGACTCTATGATTGAACCCGAGTCTCTGCCGCTGTAGGGCAGCAACTCTGCTGCAGTTCAATAACTACTTTCTCAATAGTGTTTGTTGTGTCTATTTACATGTAAAATCTTGGAAATAATCAGCCAATCAGACGACATAATGAAGAGATTAAAAAGTTTGAGGTTAATAACCTCTCAATGCCTTGAAATGGAAGCAGGTTGGTCAGGCTGTTCTGCACTTCAATTTGTTTAATCCGCATATAACTTATATCCCTTGACGTTGTTATACCTACTTTCCAGAAATATTATGAATGGATTATTTATAGTGTACAGCATAGGATGTTCATTCATTAATTCATTGATTCCTGGGATGTCAAATTTATCCTATGAGGTGAGGTTAAGCAGACTAGACTCATATTTTTTTATCTTTCAACATGAAATATCCAGTGGTTCAATGTTTAATTCAGTTTAGTATAGAGATAAGGACTCATCACACCCCTGCCACGGTCTGTTTCAACTACTTCCCTCCGGCAGACGTTACAAGGCCTTCTACGCCCGAACCTCCAGACTCAGGAACAGTTTCATCCCAAGAGCTATAGCGGCTCTGAACCGGCCCTAATGAGTGCCCCCCCCACCCACCCCCTTTGGACAGTCTCCCTCAGATGGTCAAGTCAATCAATTCAGCTTATTTATTTATGTATTGTATTTATTTACCTTTCTTGTACATCAGTGGAGCTGCACACTAAATCTCGTTGCACTGACGTGCAATGACAATAAAAGATATATTATTATTATTATTATTAGATACAGAGTGGAAACAGGCCCTTTGGCCCACCAGGCCCGCGCCGACAGTGATCCCCGCACACGAAGATTATCCTACACACACTAGCGACAAATATTTTACAATTTTACCAAATCAATGAACCTACAAACCTGTACGTCTTTGGAACGTGGGGAAAAACCAAGGATCTCGGTGAAAACCCACACAGTCACAGGAAGAACCTACAAAGTCCATACAGACGGCACCCATGGTCAGGATCGATCCCGGTCTCTGGTACTGTGGCAGCAACTCTACGGCAGCGCCACCATGCCGCCCAATGGATCAACGGTACTTTATTGTCACATGTACATAGGTACAGTGAAATTTCTCTTTTGCATGCAGTCCAGTAAAAACCTTACTATACATAGGCAGAATCATACTTAAGTACGTGAGTGTAAAATTAGTCGATTGAACTGAAGCAGCACATAAGAGTTGCCAGGGCCAATTTTTAGCTTTCAAGTTCAAAGTTGTGAAAATGTTTTGTATTTTCTTGGACATGAAGGGCAATGGTTCAATGGTGCTTTATTCCATTGTCCTGGTGGGGTGGTTGCTGGTGGGCTGGAGACCCTGTTTCCACGCTGTATTTCCAAATTCTAAAGCATAAAGTGGAGGCTTTCTTATTTTAAAGGGGTGTATCAGGAAAAGGATAAATGATTTGCAAAGCAGGGAGTACAATAACAACTGCCAGAGGAGGAAAAAAGGAAGCATCACATAGAAACATAGAAACATAGAAAATAGATGCAGGAGTAGGCCATTCGGCCCTTCGTGCCTGCACCGCCATTCAATATGATCATGGCTGATCATCCAACTCAGTATCCTGTACCTGCCTTCTCTCCATACCCCCTGTTCCCTTTAGCTACAAGGGCCACATCTAACTCCCTCTTAAATATAGCCAATGAACTGGCCTCAACTACCTTCTGTGGCAGAGAATTCCAGAGATTCACCACTCTCTGTGTGAAAAATGTTTTCCTCATCTCAGTCCTAAAAGATTTCCCCCCTTATCCTTAAACTGTGACCCCTTGTTCTGGACTTCCCCAACATCGGGAACAATCTTCCTGCATCTAGCCTGTCCAACCCCTTAAGAATTTTGTAAGTTTCTATAAGATCCCCCCTCAATCTTCTAAATTCTAACGAGTACAAGCCGATTCTATCCTGTCTTTCTTCATATGAAAGTCCTGACATCCCAGGAATCAGTCTGGTGAACATCTTTGAAAAACTGATGCTGACGTTTTATTGTCAGAATTAGACATCCATTGCTTAATAAACCATCTGTTATGTCCTGTTATTCCCCGAGCTCTGTTTCTTAAATTCACGAGCAGGCTTCCATGGTGTTTATTTACAAACATAAAGTCTTGTGCTCCCGAGAGATACAATGTGTGTGTCGCTTCTCATTACAAAATTAGAGATTCACTTGGATGTAAAATTAAAACCTGAACTGGCCAGGTTCAAATTTCCATGTTCCCATCAGGCCCGGGTCCATTTTTTACGACTCTACTCAGAATGTAACAATGCAATCGGTACAAAAATAAACAGCATAATATTACCTGGTATGCTTTGTCTTGCCTCTCCTCTCTCCCTGCTTTCTTCTCCCCTCCTACAATCAGTCTGATGAAGGGTTTCAACTCGAAACATCACCGTTCTATGTTCTACAGAGATACTGCCTGACTTGCTGAGTTACCCCAGCACTTTGTGTCCTAAAGTGTATACTTATACATATGGATAGAAAATTGGCTTCTTGGAAGGAAGCAGAGGGTGATAGTGGAAGGTTGCTTCTCGGACTGGAGGCATGTGACTAGTAGCGTGCCTCAGTGTTCGGTGCTTGGCCCATTGCTGTTTGTAATCTATGTCAACGATTTGGATGAGAACATACATGGCATGGTGAGTAAGTTTGCAGATGACACAAAAGCGGGTGGTCTTGTAGATAGTGAACAAGCTGCCAGAGGAAGTAGTTGAAGCAAGTACTATCACAACATTTAAAATAAGCTTGGACAGTCAGAAGGATAGGAAATGTTTAGAGGGATATGGGCCAAACACGGGCAAGTGGGATCAGTGTAGATCCGGCATTTTGGTCAGCATGGGCAAGTTGAAGGGTCTGTTTCAATGCTGTATGACTATGATTCTATATTCATAGTGTCAGGGGTTATGCGGAGAAGGCTGGTGAATCGTGTTAGGAGGGAGAGATAGATCAGCCATTATGTAACAGGAGGCTACAGATGCTCGGATCGGATAAGGAAATAAGTAGGTCCTGTTAAGGGAGGAATGGTGGGTAGGTACAACCACTTGGTGGAGGGAAATGAAACTGGGTAATGGGGGATGGGGGTGGTGTGTGGACAAAAGGGAAGTGATAGAATGTGGGTGGATTGGAAGGAGAGAGAAAGGAACAAACAGAATGTGGG
Source organism: Amblyraja radiata (assembly GCF_010909765.2). NCBI lineage: Eukaryota > Metazoa > Chordata > Chondrichthyes > Rajiformes > Rajidae > Amblyraja > Amblyraja radiata. The sequence continues at coordinate 171,375,918 of NC_045956.1, forward strand.
TTACCTGAGACTGAAAAATTCAATGTTCGTAACATTGGGTTGTAGATTACCCAGGCTGAATGTGTTGTTGTGCTCTATGTTTGGCGTCAACCTAACACAGGAGAATGTGGATATAGGAAGGATTAAGAATTGTATGCCTCCCATTTCATCATGGATTGGATTATTGCACACACTTTATAGTAAATTCATCATTCACATTATGAACATGGTGTGGAATTTTATTCATTTCTTCAATTACACTATAAACTATATTCTTTTTCCCAAAACTACTTCCTCACAAAACCCCCCCCCCAGAAACCACAATTGGGTGGCAGTGGTGGCGCAGCGGTAGAGTTGCAACCGGGTTCGATCCCGACTACGGGTGCTGTCTGTACGGAGTTTGTATGTTTTCCCCGTGACCACGTGGGTTTTCTCCGAGATCTTTGGTTTCCTCCCACACTCCAAAGACGTACAGATTTGTAAGTTAATTTGCTTGGGTTTGTAGATGAGGCATTAATGTAAATTATCCCTGGTGTGTGTTGATGAGGTAGATGTTCAAGACTGCTCTCTGGTTGTGGTAGGATGGTTCAGTTGCCTGATAACAGCTGGGAAGAAACTGTCAATGAATCTGGAGGTGTGTGTTTTCACACTTCTATACCTTTTAGTGTTAGTGTTGATTTTTATGTTCAACAGTCATATTAAGCATTCACATCGCAAATGTGGTTGGAATTTTACTTATTTTTCCACGACCACCATAATCCATGTGCCTTTTCCCCAGAGCTCCAGTTCTTTAAATTATACTTTAAGGCTCAAATGTCTGGTTCACGTCATGTTTATTTTCAGACTAAAGGCCATGTGCTGCCGAGATACAATGTGTGTGTCTTATGTTTCACACAGAACACAGCACATGAGTCAGTGATGGGAATAAGAAATATTCATGGCATAATTGCATCGAGAACAATACAAATCTCGACAATACTCTTTTGCAACAAGCCTAATTTATATAATCTGTACATGCTGGAAATCTGAAATGAAAACAGAAAACACCAAAATGCAAGGCAGGCAAAATTATTAACTGTTTCCCACTCTGAAAGAGCAGTCTTTTCCACTGTTACTGCCAAATCCATTTGTTATGTGAAAGGAGATAGTTTTGGCCACACAACACTTCATACTGCATTCTTTAGTTTAGTTTAGTTTGGTTTAGAGATACAGCACGGAAACATGTCCTTCGGCCCTCTGAGTCCACACCGACTAACGATCACCCATATATTAGTTCTGTACTACACAGTAGGAACAATTTACAGAAGCCAATTAGCCTACAAACCTGAACATCTTTGGAATGTGGCAGGAAACCGGAGCACCTGGATAAAACCCACGTGGTCACAGGGCAAACTCCGTACAGCCAGCACCCCAAGCCAGGATCGAACCCGGGACTCTGGCACTGCCAAGGCAGCAACTCTGTACACTGTGGATGGCTTGATTGTAATCATGTATTGTCCTTCTGCGGACTGGGTAGTACACAACAAAAAATTTTCACTGCACCTCGGTGCATGTGACAATAAACAAAAGTAAACTCTACCACTGTGCCACTGTGCCGCTCTTTATTCCAACACAATAAATGTAAGATAGACACAAAATGCTGGAATAACTCAGCAAGATAGGCAGCATCTCTGGACAGAAGGAATGGGTGACATTTCGGCCGAGACCCTTCTTCAGACTTGAGTCTGAAGAAGGGTCTCGACCCGAAACATCACCCATTCTTTCTCTCCAGAGATGCTGCCTGTCCCACTGAGTTACTCCAACATTTTGTGTCTGTCTTTAATTTAAACTAGTAATTCCAATTCCTTCCTTTACAAAAAATATAATCTCCCCCAGTGAGTTATGGGTGCTCTGTTACTAAGAACGTTAAAACATATAGGATTTTTGAACCGTGGAAATCATCTGGGATGGCACTGTGGCACAGCGGTAGAGTTGGTGACTTACAGTGCCAGAGACCGGGTTCGATCCTTACTATGGGTGCTGTCTGTATACACTTTTTAACTTCTCCCCTTGACCTGCGTGGGTTTTCTCCAGGATTTCTGGTTTCCTCCCACATTCCAAAGACGTACAGGTTTGTAGGTTAATTGGTCTGGTATAATTGTAAATTACACACAGTGTGTGGGATAGTATAAGTGTGTGGAATCGCTGGTCGGCCCTGGCTCGATGGGCTGAAGGCCTGTTTCCGCGCTGTATCTCTAAACTAAACTAAACTAATCAGGTAGAAACGTGGACATGACATTGGATCAATATAATATATTCTAGACTATGCTCAAATGATTCTGTGGTTCCATCCAGTCTCCATTTTCTGTTTTCTATCTTTTAAATGTAATGCAACATGCATTGGAATTCATATGAGAGACACAAAATGCTGAAGTAACTCAGCGGGACAGGCAGCATCTGCGGGGAGAAGGAACGGGTAACGTTTCGGGTTGAGAGTGCCTTTTTCACACAAAAGTGGTGGGAATGGGGATCGGGAATTGGAAGAGCAAATATGTAAGGAGCTAGCAGATATTAGTAGTAAGCACAAAGTAGTGATTGTGGGAGATTTCAACTTTCCACACATAGTCTGGGAAACACATTCGGTAAATGGGCTGGATGGTTTGGAGTTTGTAAAATGTGTGCAGGATAGTTTTTTGCAGCAATACATAGAGGTACCTACTAGAGGAGGGGCAGTGTTGGACCTCCTGTTAGGAAATGAGACGGGACAGGTGGCGGAGGTATGCGTTGGGGAGCACTTCGGGTCCAGTGATCACAATACCATTAGTTTCAATACAATTATGGAGAGGGTCAGAACTGGACCTAGGGTTGAGATTTTTGATTGGAGAAAGGCTAACTTTGATGAGATGCGAAATGATTTAAAAGGAGTGAACTGGGACATTTTGTTTTATGGGAAGGATGTAGAAGAGAAATGGAGGACATTTAAAGGGGAAATTTTAAGAGTACAGAATATTTATGTTCGGTTGAAAGGAAACAGTAAAAAGTGGAAAGAGCCCTGGTTTTCAAGGGAAATTGGACATTTTGTTCGGAAAAAGAGGGAGATCTACTATAATTATAGGCAGCATGAAGTAAATGACGTGCTTGAGGAGTATAAGGAATGTAAAAAGAATCTTAAGAAATAAATTAGAAAAGCTAAAAGAAGACATGAGGTTGCTTTGGCAAGTAAGGTGACAGTAAATCCAAAGGGTTTCTACAGCTATATTAATAGCAAAAGGATAACGAGGGATAAAATTGGTCCATTGGAGAGACGGAGTGGACAGCTATCTGCAGAGCCAAAAGAGATGGGGGAGATATTGAACAATTTATTTTCTTCGGTATTCACCAAGGAGAAGGATATTGAATTATGTGAGGTAAGGGAAACTAGTAGAGTAGCTATGGATACTATGAGATTCAAAGAAAAAGAAGTACTGACACTTTTGAAAAATATAAAAGTGGATAAGTCTCCAGGTCCTGACAGGATATTCCCTAGGACATTGAGGGAAGTTAGTGTAGAAATAGCCGGGGCTATGACAGAAATATTTCAAATGTCATTAGAAACGGTAATAGTCCCCGAGGATTGGCGTACTGCGCATGTTGTTCCATTGTTTAAAAAGGGTTCTAAGAGTAAACCTAGCAATTATAGGCCTGTTAGTTTGACTTCAGTGGTGGGCAAATTAATGGAAAAGATACTTAGAGATAATATATATAAGCATCTGGATAAACAGGGTCTGATTAGGAACAGTCAGCATGGATTTGTGCCTGGAAGGTTATGTTTGACTAATCTTCTTGAATTTTTTGAAGAGGTTACTAGGGAAATTGACGAGGGTAAAGCAGTGGATGTTGTCTATATGGACTTTAGTAAGGCCTTTGACAAGGTTCCTCATGGAAGGTTGGTTAAGATGGTTCAACTGTTGGGTATAAATGCAGGAGTAGCAAGATGGATTCAACAGTGGCTGAATGGGAGAAGCCAGAGGGTAATGGTGGATGGTTGTTTGTCGGGTTGGAGGCAGGTGACTAGTGGGGTGCCTCAGGGATCGGTGTTGGGTCCTTTGTTGTTTGTCATGTACATCAATGATCTGGATGAAGGTGTGGTAAATTAGATTATTAAGTATGCAGATTATACCAAGATAGGGGGTGTTGTGGATAATGAAGAGGATTTCCAGTCTACAGAGTGATTTAGGCCATTTGGAAGAATGGGCTGAAAGATGGCAGATGGAGTTTAATGCTGATAAATGTGAGGTGCTACACCTTGGCAGGACAAATCAAAATAGGACGTACATGGTAAATGGTAGGGAATTGAAGAATACAGTTGAACAGAGGGATCTGGGAATAACCGTGCATAGTTCCTTGAAGGTGGAATCTCATATAGATAGGGTGGTAAAGAAAGCTTTTGGTATGCTAGCCTTTATAAATCAGAGCATTGAGTATAGAAGCTGGGATGTAATGTTAAAATTGTACAAGGCATTGGTGAGACCAAATCTGGAGTATGGTGTACAATTTTGGTCGCCCAATTATAGGAAGGATGTCAACAAAATAAAGAGAGTACAGGGGAGATTTACTAGAATGTTGCCTGGGTTTCAACAACTAAGTTCCAGAGAAAGGTTGAATAAGTTAGGTCTTTATTCTCTGGAGCGCAGAAGGTTAAGGGGGGACATGATAGAGGTCTTTAAAATGATGAGAGGGATAGACAGAGTTGATGTGGATCAGCTTTTCCCTTTGAGAAAAGGGAAGATTCAAACAAGAGGACATGACTTCAGAATTAAGGGACAGAAGTTTAGGGGTAACATGAGGGGGAACTTCTTTACTCAGAGAGTGGTAGCGGTGTGGAATGAGCTTCCAGTGGAAGTGGTGGAGGCAGGTTCGTTGGTATCATTTAAAAATAAATTGGATAGGCATATGGATGAGAAGGGAATGGAGGGTTATGGTATGAGTGCAGGCAGGTGGGACTAAGGGAAAAAAGTTGTTCGGCACGGACTTGTAGGGCCGAGATGGCCTGTTTCCGTGCTGTAATTGTTATATGGTTATATGGTTAAATATCATAGGGTAGCATAGGGAGTGAGAGGGGCCAAGATTAAAGGAGATGTGCGGGGAATGTTTATTTTGCACAGAGTGTCCTGAGTGCCCTTATGCAATGCCAGGGATGGTGCTGGAGGCAGATACCGTAATGGGATTTAAGAGGTTTTTAGATAGGTGCACCATTATGCAGGGAATGGAGGGATATGGATCGTATAAAGCAGAACAGATAAGTTTATCTCGGCATCATGTTCGGCATTGTGGGCCGAAGGGCCTGTTCCTGCTCTGCACTATTCCATGTTCTATAAGCGATAACAGCCAAGTTTTAAGTGTAGCTCTGGTTACTAAACACAATTATATATATTTTTTCACACATCTATTCTTTTTCTGCTGGTATATTATCTTTTATTTGTCTTGTCTTCCTTTCCTTCTTGTCTGAGCTGCATGTGTAATTTGTCTGTCCTCTTCCCACATATTCTCTGCCCTGATTCATCTTAATAATGGTACAGACTTTCTTTCTTTCGCAAGTCACGCAGGATCTGATGGATTCCCACGCGTCCCTCTCGAGTCTCTATAAATGTTCCCCTCTCTCTTCTGCATCCAAGTACAGAATAGTAGGATTATCTTGCTGGAATGCTTGTAACGCTATCTGCAAAAGCAGATGTTTATATAAATTTGCACTTCAAAATAAACAGATTTGAGACAGCAATTAATCGTTGTCCTGGGCTCTTCACATTTGAAGACATGTTGCATGTGGAGCTGGCATTATACCACCACAGACCATGAGTCAGTGGATCCATTCTCACCTGCCGCACAAAGGGTTGAGAGCTCAGGTCCAGCTCCCCATTCACAGCACAGGAACAGGCCCTTCAGCCCACAGTCTCCATGCCGAATATGATGTCATTAAACCGATCTCTTCTGCCTGCATGTAATCCATACCCCTCCATTCTGCACATCATATGTAGAAGAATAATCCTGCAATATGTATAGGGCCCCACATGTGAGATGGCGACACTTGATCTAGTCTTGGGAAATTGGGAAGGGCAAGTGAATGAAGTGTTCGTAGAGGAGCCTTTTGTAACCAGTGACCACTCTTTGATTAGGTTCAAGATGGTTATGGATAGGGACAGAGAGGGCTCACATGTTAAAATTATAAATTGGGAAAATGCCAACTTTCAGGGTATGAGAGAAAGTCTTGCTCAATTTGATTGGAGCGTGTTGTTTCAGGGGGGAAAGAAACATCAGCCAAGTGGGATGTTTTTAAAATTTGCTGACAAAAGCTCAGGATATGCACGTCACTGTTTGAGTGAAGGGCAAAGCAGGCAAGAGAAATAGAGGCATTGGTTAAGAATAAAAAGGATGCATGGGACATGTATAGGCAGCTGGGATCAAGTGAATCCCTGGAGGATTTTCGAGAACTAAGGAGCAAAGTGAAAAATTAAATCAGAAGGGCAAAAAGGGGCCAGGAGATAGCTCTGACAGATAACATTTAAGACAACCCCAAGAGATTTTATGAATACATAACGGGGAAAAGGGTAACTAGAGAAAGAGTAGGACCTCTCAGGAATCAAAGCAGCAACTCTGTGTGGAGCCACAGGAGATGCGCAAGTCCTGAATGAGTATTTCTCCTCTGTATTTACCATGGAGAAAGACAGTAGGACAGAGGAACATGGGGCAGTCAATGGAAGTATCTTGAGAGCAGTCAAAGTTACGGTCAAAGAGGTGCTGAAGGTAGACAAATCTCCATGGCCTGATCATATATATCTAAGGACATTGTGGGAAAACAAAGAGGAAATTGCGGGAGCCCTGGTTGAAATTTACAAGTGGTCTTTAAATACAGGAGAGGTGCCGGAAGACTGGAGGGTGGCAAATGTTGTGCCTTTATTCAAGAAGGGCTGCAGGGAAAATGCTGGGAACTATAGGCCGGTGAGCTTAACATCTGTAGTTGGTCATTTACTGGAGAGTATTCTGAGGGATAGGACATACAGGCATTTAGACAGACAGGACTGATTAGGGATAGTCAGCATAGTTTTGTACATGGGAGGTCGTGTCTCACAAAACTGAATGAGTTTTTTGAAGACATGACCAAAAAGGTCGATGAGGGCAGAGCTGTAGATGTATTAATGGACTTCAGTAAAGCATTCAACAAGGTGCCGCATGGTAGGTTGCTCTCGGATGTTAGACCTCATGGGATCCAAGGAGATATAGCTGAATAAATAGAAAATTGGCTTCATGGAAGGAAGCAGTGTGATGGTGGAAGATTGCTTCTCGGAATTCAGGCCTGTGACTAGTGATACGCCTCAGGTGCGCCTCAGGGTTCGGAGCTAGGCCTGTTATATTTTGTCATTTATATCAATGATTTGAATGATATGATTATGGTAAGATTAGCAAGTTTGCAGATGATACAAAAGTGGGTGGTTTTGCAGATAGTTAAGATGGTTGTGAAAATTTGCAGCAGGATCTTGAGGAATGGTTGATGGAATTTAATGCAGAAAATGTGAGGTGTTGCATTTTGAGAAGTCTAACATGGGCAGGACCTACACAGTGAATGGTAGGCCTCTGGGGAGTATTGTAGAGCAGAGGGATCTCGGAGTGCTGGTGCACGGTTCCCTGAAGGTGGAGTCGCAAGTAGCTCGGGTGGCCAAAAAGGCTTTTGGCACATTGGCCTTCATCAGCCAGAGTATTGAGTACAAAATTTGGGAGGTCATGTTGCAATTGTACAAGACATTGGTGAGGCCACATTTAGAGTATTGTGTTCAGTACTAGGTACAGTGTTATAGGAAAGATGTTGTCAAGCTGGAAAGGGTACAGAGAAGATTTACGAGGATGTTGCCAGGACTAGAGGTTCTGAGCTATAGGGAGAGGTTGAGTAGGCTGGGATTCTAATCCTTGGAGTGCAGGAGGATGAGGGGTGATCTTATAGATGTGTATAAGATCACAAGAGGAATAGTTCGGGTATATACACACTATTACCCAAAGTAGGTGAATCGAGGACCAGAGGACATATTGTCGGTTTCTGGTTAGGGGAAAAGATTTAATAGGAATCTGAGGGGTAAGTTTTTCACACAAAGTGTGTGGATGTATGGAACAAGCTGCCGGAGGGGGTTGTAGAGGCAGGGACTATCCCAAATTTAAGAAAGAGTTGGACAGGTGCAATTATAGGATAGGAACAGGGAGATAGGGAATCTGCATGTGTGGCTGAGGGGCTGGAGCAGGGAGCAAGGATTTAGATTTATAGACCCACTGGGATCTCTTCTGGGGTAAGGCTAAACTGTACAAAAGGGACGGGTAACACATTAACTGGAGGGGGACCGACATTCTGGCAGGCAGGTTTGCTAGGGCTACACGTGTGGGTTTAAACTAAATAATGGGGGGGGGAGGGATTGACAAATTGGGAGTATAAAGATGGAGTTGAAGGGGAAGTAACTACAGGAAAAATTACAAAAGATTCTCGAATTAATGGGAAGGAAAGCTCGAGATTGGACAACAGAGTAAGGTCAGGGCCAATTGCAAGCGGTGCGAGGGGGGGAGTGAATACGGAGGTCAAAGTGCTGTATATGAATGCGCGAAGTATAAGGAATAAAGTGGACGAGGCTGAGGCTCAATTAGAAACTGGCAAGTATGATGTTGTGGGAATTATTGAGACATGGCTGCAAGAGGGCCAGGGCTGGGAACTGAATATTCAAGGGTATACCTCATATCGAAAAGACAGACAGGTGGGCAGAGGGGGTGGGGTTGCCCTGTTGGTGAGGAATTAGATTCAGAGCCTTGCAAGGGGTGACATTGAAATGGGAGATGTAGAGTCAGTATGGATAGAACTAAGGAATTGTAAAGGCTCCCAAACAGTAGCCTGGACATAGGGCGCAAGTTGTATCATATGGTAAAATTGGCATGTAGCAAAAGTAATGGCTGTGGTTGTTATGGGAGATTTCAACATGCAGGTAGACTGGGAAAATCAGGTTGGTACTGGACCCCAAGAAAGGGACTTTGTAGAGTGCCTTTGTGATGGATTCTCAGAACAGCTTGTATTGGAGCCTACCAGGGAGAAGGCAATTCTGGATTTAGTGTTATGTAATGAACCGGATTTGATAAAGGACCTCAAGGTTGATGAGCCATTAGGAGGCAGTGATCATAACATGGTCATGTTTAATCTACAATTAGAGAGGGAGAAGAGTAGATTGGAGGTGTCAGTGTTGCAGGGGTCTATGAGCCATGAGGGAGGAGCTGGCCAAAGTTGATTGGAAAGATACACTAGCAGGGATGACAGTGGAACAACAATGGCAGGTATTTCTAGCAATAATACAGAAGGTGCAGGATCAGTTCATTCCTAGGAGCAAGATAGATTCCAAGGGGAGAAAGGGACGACCATGGCTGACAAGGGACATCAGGGACAGTATAAAAATTAAAGCGAAGAAGTACAACGTAGCAAAGATGAGCGGGAAGCAGGAGAATGGGGTAATGTTTAAAGAACAACAGAAGATAACCAAAAAGACAAAACGGGAAGAAAAGATGAGGTACGAAGGTAAGCTAGCCAAGAATATAAAGGAGGATAGTAAAAGCTTCTTTAGGTATGTGAAGAGGAAAACATTCGTTAAGACCAAAGTTGGACCCTTGAAGACACATGAGTTGAACAGGTACTTTGGATCTGTCTTCACTAAGGAGGACACAAACAGTCTTCCTGATATAGTAGTGGCCTGAGGATCTGGGTGATGGAGGAAATGAAGGAAATCCACATTAGGCATGAAATAGTGTTGGATAGACTGATGGGACAGAAGACTGATAAATCCCTAGGACCTGATGGTCTGCATCCCAGGGTACTTAAGGAAGTGGCTCTAGAAATCATGGATGCATTGGTGATAATTTTCCAATGTTCTATAGACTCAGGACCAGTTCCTGTGGATTGGAGGGTAGCTAATGTTATCCCACTTTTTAAGAAAGGTCGGAGGGAGAAAACAGGGAATTATAGACCAGTTATCCTGACATCGATGGTGGGGAAGATGCTGGAGTCAATTATAAAAGATGAGATAACCGAACATTTGGATAGCTGTAACAGGACCGGTCCGAGTCAGCATGGATTTACGAAGGGGAAATCACGCTTGAATTTTTTGAGTATGTAACTAGGAAAATGGACAAGGGAGAGCCAGTGGATGTAGTGTATCTTAACTTTCAGAAAGCATTTGATAAGGTCCCAAATAGGAGATTAGTGGTCACAATTAGAGCACATGGTATTGGGGGTAAAGTGCTGACATGGATAGAGAAGTGGTTGGCAGACAAGAAACAATGAGCAGAGATTAACGGGTCCCTTTCAGAATGGCAGGCAGTGACTTGTGGGGTACCGCAAGGCTCGGTGCTGGGTCCGCAGCTATTTACAATATACATCAATGATTTGGATTAAAAGTAACTATGAGAATGCAGGGTGACTTGGACAGGTTGGGGGAGTGGGCACATGCATGGCAGATGAAGTTTAATGCAGATAAATGTGAGGTTATCCACTTTGGTAGCAAAAACACGAAGGGAGATTACTATCTAAATGGCGTCAAGTTGGGAAAAGAGGAAGTACGACAGGAGCTAGGGGTCCTTGTACATCAGTCTATTAAAGTAAGCATGCAGGTAGAGCAGGCAGTGAAGAAAGGGAATGGCATGTTGGGCTTTATGACAAGAGGAATCAAATTTAAGAGCAAAGTGTTTCTATTACAAATATAGGAGCACAAAGGCTCCTGAATAGATATAGTCATAGAGTCATAATAGAGTGATACTGTGCGGAAATAGGCCTTTCGGCCCTACTTACCCACACCGGCCAGCATGTCCCAGCTACATTAGTCCTACATGCCAGCATTTTGGTCCATATCCCTCCAAACCTCTCAATAGACAATAGACAATAGACAATAGGTGCAGGAGTAGGCCTTTCGGCCCTTCAAGCCAGCACCGCCATTCATAGAATCATAGAATCATAGAAAGTAGGTGCGAGAGTAGACCACCAGGTCCGTCGAGCCCGCACCGCCATTCACTCATGGCTGAACACCAAACAGACACACTTACCCACAAACAGTAGACACAAGACACAGAACACAAGACACTACCCTCCCCTTTATACCGCTATCACCCCTCTCCACCCCAAGAACCGCGTGATCTCCTGGGGGAGGCAAAAAACCGGATAAAAACCCAGGTCCAATTCGGGAAAAAAATCCGGGAAATTCCTCTCCGACCCCAATCCAGGCGATCGACATTTGTCCAGGAGATCACTCAGGTCTACTATACTAACCATACCTAGGTCCATATCCCTGCCCTCTCCCCGTAGCCCCTTATCCCCTTGGCAGCTAAAAAACCATCTATTTTCGACTTAAATATATTTAACGTTTCTGCTTCCACTGCTCCCTGGGGCAGTGAATTCCACAAACTAACCACTCTCTGGGTGAAGAAGTTCTTCCTCATCTCAGTTTTAAAAGAGCCCCCCCTCACTCTGCAACTATGTCCCCTAGTTCTAGCCTCCCCGATCATTGGGAACATCCTCGGTGCATCCACCCGATCAAGGCCCCTCACGATCTTATACGTTTCAATGAGATCGCCTCTCATTCTTCTAAACTCCAAAGAGTAGAGTCCCAGCTTACTTAACCTTTCCTCATATGTCAATCCCCTCATTGCAGGAATTAATCTTGTAAACCTTCGCTGCACTGCCTCCAGGGCTAGTACATCCTTTCTTAAGTATGGACCCCAGAACTGTACACAGTATTCCAAATGTGGTCTCACCAATACCGTGTACAGCTGCAGCAAGACCTCCGTGTTTTTATACTCAATCCCCCTAGCAATAAAGGCCAAAACTCCATTGGCCTTCCTGATTGCTTGCTGCACCTGCATACTGACTTTTAGTGATTCATGTACTAATACCCCTAGATCCCTTTGCGTTGCATTACAACGCAGCTCCTCCTCATTTAGAAAATAACTTGCCCTATCATTTTTTTCCCCAAAGTGAATGACTTCACATTTATTAGTATTAAATTTCATCTGCCAAGTTGTTGCCCACTCACCTAGCTTATCTATATCCTTTTGCAGACTCTTCCTATCCTCCTCATCCCCTACTTTCCCTCCCATTTTCGTATCGTCCGCAAATTTTGATATATTACACTTGGTTCCCTCCTCCAAATCATTTATATAAATCGTGAACAACTGGGGTCCCAGCACCGACCCTTGCGGAACCCCGCTAGTTACCGGTTGCCATCCCGAGTATGAACCATTTATCCCCACTCTCTGCTTCCTATTCGTTAGCCAATCCTCTACCCATGCTAATATATTACCCCCAATCCCATAATTTTTCATTTTTAGCAATAGTCTCTTATGTGGCACCTTGTCAAAAGCCTTTTGGAAGTCCAAGTATACCACATCCACCGGTTCCCCTTTATCCACCCGAGTTGTTACTTCCTCAAAGAATTCGAGCAGATTCGTTAAACACGATTTCCCCTTCACAAAACCATGCTGGTTCTGTCTGATGAAGTCATGTTTATCCAAGTGGCCCGTTAGCGTTTCTTTAATAATTGTCTCCAACATTTTACCCACCACCGATGTTAGACTAACCGGTCTATAGTTACCCGCCTTCTGTTTACTTCCTTTTTTAAATATAGGTGTTACATTGGCCATTTTCCAATCCACTGGGACCGTTCCTGCCTCCAGGGAGTTTTGGAAAATTATCACCAATGCATCCACAATCCCCACTGCTATCTCCCTCAAGATCCTTGGATGTAATCCATCAGGCCCAGGGGATTTATCCTCCTTCAGTCTCATTAATTTCCCTAATACCACCTCCTTGGTGATCTTAATAGTATTTAGCTCCTCCATTCCTACCGCCTCCTGTTTATCCAGCGTTGGAATATTTTTTGTGTCTTCTATGGTGAAGACTGATACAAAATACTCGTTTAATGCCTTTGCCATTTCCATGTTCCCCACCAACAACTCTCCAGTCTCACCCTCCAATGGACCAACGTTCACCTTAGCCACCCTTTTTCTTCTTATATAGCTATAAAAACTCTTACTATTAGTTTTTATGTTGTTCGCTAAATTCCTTTCATAGCCTATTTTCCCCGTCTTAATTAATCTCTTAGTTACTTTTTGCTGACCTTTAAATGCTTCCCAATCCTCTACCCTCCCACTACCTCTGGCTACCTTATATGCCCTTGCCTTCAGCCGAATACTATCCTTTATAGTTTTACTGAGCCATGGCTGACTGTTCTTACCCTTACCCCTTTTTTTCTTCATAGGAATAAATTTTTCTTGAAGGTTATACAGTAGATCCTTAAACGTACACCACTGCTCATGTACCGTCTTATTCTTGAGTCTGCTATCCCAGTCAACTTTGATCAGCTCAGTCCTCATACCTTCATAATCCCCCTTATTTAGACTAAGCACCCTAGCCTGAGTTTCAACCTGCTCCCCTTCTATTTGAATATGGAATTCGACCATATTGTGGTCACTTGTTCCCAACGAGTCCTTAACTATGACATTTTTAATTAATCCTGCTTCATTACACAGGACCAGATCTAAGATTGCCTCCCCCCTTGTCGGTTCCGTGACATACTGTTCTAGGAACCCGTCTCTAATACATTCAATAAACTCTTCCTCTAGTCTACCCTGCCCAGTTTGGTTTGCCCAATTAATATGAAAATTGAAGTCCCCCATGATTACAGCAGTTCCCTTTTTACATGCGTCAACTATTTGCAGATTTATGTTCTGACTAACAGCGTCACAGCTATTTGGAGGTCTATAAATTACACCCAATTACATTCAATGTGATCATGGCTGATCATACACAATCAGTACCCCGTTCCTGCATTCTCCCAATATCCCTTGACTCCACTGTTTTTAAGAGCCCTATCAAGCTCTCTCTTGAAAGCATCCCGAGAACCTGCATCCACCGCCCTCTGAAGCAGAGAATTCCACTGACTCACCACTCTCTGTGAGAAAAAGTGTTTCCTCGTCTCCATTCTAAATGGCTTACTCCTTAATCTTAAACTGTGGCCCCTGGTTCCTGACTCCCCCAACATCAGGAACATGTTTCCTGCCTCTTGCGTGTCCAAACCCTTAACAATCTTATACGTTTCAATGATATCTCCTCTCATCCTTCTAAACTCCAAAGTGTACAAGCCCAGCTGCTCCATTCTCTCAGCATATGACAGTCCCGCCGTCCCGGGAATTAACCTTGGAAAACTTAGCTGTACTCCCTCAATAGCAAGAATGTCCTTCCTCAAATTAGGGGACCAAAACTGCACACAATACTCCAGGTGTGGTCTCACTAGGGATCTGTACAACTGCAGAAGGACCTCTTTTCTCCTATATTTGATTTCACTTGTTATAAAGGGTGATGTGCAGCCTTTTACCCAAAGTGGGAGAATCAAGAATCAGAGGAACATAGGATTAAGGTGAGAGGGGAAAGATTTAATAGGAACTTGAGGGGCAGGTATTTCACACAGTGGATGGTGGGTTGACATAGGAAAACCTTGACATAGGAAAGATGTTGTCATGTTAAATAGGGTGCAAAGATTTACACGGATGCTGCCAGGACTCAGGCCCTGAGCTATAGGGAGAGGTTGAGCAGGCTTAAACTCAATTCCTTGGAGTGCAAGAATTTGAGGGGTGATCTTATAGGCGTGTACAAGGTCATGAGAGGAATAGATTGGATAGACGCACAGAGTAGGGGGATTGGGAATGAGGTTTAAGGTTTAAACTAGGTTTAAGGTGAAGGGGGAAAGATTCAATAGGAACTTGAGGGGCAGGTTTTTCTCACAGAGGGTGGTGGGTATATGGAATGAGCTGCCGGGGGAGGTAGTTAAGACAGGTACTATCGCAACAATCAAGAAATATTTAGACGGTACATGGATAGGACAGGTTTAGAGGGATATGGGCCAAAGGCTGGCATGTGGGCCTAGCGTAGATGGGACATGTTGGTCGTGTGGGTAAGGGGCTGAAAGGCTTGTTTCCACACTGTATGACTCCATGATTGTACACAGCAAAGAGAGAAAGGGGATCAGCTCTTAAAGGGAAACTTTACTTGGAAGTTACGGAGGCTGGAGAGGGCATGGAGATGGTGTGAAAATTCTCTTAGAGGTTGATGAGCAGGTGCACAAGTTGCATGATTCTATGAGATGCATGAGGAGAGAGCCCATGAGTAGTGAATCAGATCACAGCTTACATGGCTGATTATCTAACGTATAGTGGTTAGCGTTGGTGCTTCACAGCACCAGGGACCAACGTTTCCTATGGCTACATGACATTCCCTTGCATGCTCCAGTTTGCTCTCACATCAGAATGACGGTGTGGGCGAGTTGGGCTGAAGGGACTGTTTCCACACTGTATCACTATATGACATGCTAGTAGGATAAATGGTTACTACAAATCGACTCAGTAAAGTCAAAGTCAAAAGTCAAAGTCAATTTTATTCGTCACATACACCCAAAGGTGCAGTGAAATGAATTTGCCAGCATCGATACATTTAAAAAGAACACACAATACACAATAAGATTTAACACAAACATCCACCACAGCATTCTTCACTGTGGTGGAAGGCACAAAGTTTAGTCAGTCCTCCTCCTTTGTTCACCCGTAGTCGGGGCCATGAACCCTCCGTAGTCACCGCTATGGATAGCTGGATGTACAGGCCCTCACGTCGGGATGATCTAAACTCCAACGTCGGGACAGCCGACCAACTACGCAACTTGGAGGTCCCAAATCGGCACTTTCTTACCGTCAATGTAATAAATGAGTTTACAGCCCAGCTCTACATATTGCAGAATATGTTGGACAGGATAAAAAGAAATAAGACATTTATTACTGTTTTGTCCACGTAACAGATAAGAAACATTTTAATGATACAGTGCCTTTTGCAATCTGTCCAAGTGTTTTATAGCTAATGAAATGTAAGCTATCTATCCATGGTGGAAAAGGTGGTGACCAATTGCCCATGTGTGCATGTTGCCTCGGTCGGAGCTGTTCTCCAGCGATCCCCGGCGAAGGATCCCCGGCTCCAGATGGTAAGTCCACGCCCTGCCCGCGGCTAGGAGCTCCGCAGACCGTAGCTTCAGGATGTCGTAGTCCGCGGGCCAGCGATCGGAGCACTCCTCTCTGGCGACCCCCAGCAAGGGTCCGCCCGCTCCGCGATGGAAAAAAGTCCACGCTGCTTCCGCTGCTGATGCTCCGGACCCGACTCCAGTTAAGGCCGCTCCAATCCAAGTTGTTAGGCTGCAGGAGGAGAGGCAGAGAAGCAACATGGAAAAAGTCGCCTCTCCGTCGAGGGTGACTGAAGAATGGTTTCCCCTTTTGCCCCATCCCCCTCCCCACCCCAACACAAGACACACCGAGAAACTTAGAATAACCACAAAAAAAACAAAATGTCGAAATAACAGACACGCTGCTGGCAGGGCAGCCGACTCGCAGCGCCCCATCGACCGAGTAAATTTTGAGGTGCAAGTAAAAAGCAGGGACCTCTCCCTATTCCTTGTCAATATTTCCTCATTCAGCGTTGCTATCTATCACCTCTGTTACCCCTCTCTCTCACTTCTTTATAGTGAGTAGCTTCCGTTTACATTCTCAGTATTGATTCTGCAGACACAAGCAAAACGTTGACCATAGCTTTTCCTTCACAAATGTTGCTTGACACGTTGACCTAATCAAAGACTTGTCCCACCCTTGGTCAGTCCTTCTTCTCCCCAATGCTGACGGGCAGAAGATACAGAAGTTTGACAATGTGCACCACCAGACTCAGGAACTGCTTCTATCCCTCTGTTATCTGGCTTCTAAACTGTCCTTCCAACCCCCCTCTACCTCATTGCAGACATTATAGTTTGTCTATCGAACTGTTGCACTATGATGCTGAGACTATACTCTGCACTCTGTATCTTCTTATTCTGCTTGTTTGACGATTGTATTTATGTATAGAATTATCTGATCTGATTAAATATAAATAGCATGCAAAATAATTTTTTCCCTGTACCTCAGTATCCTCAACAATAATAAACTTGAATCTAAACGAAAAGTTTGGTTGTTTGCAATAGATCCAGTATGTGCAATCTCTTGTGTTGCCAGCATTACAGGTTCAAGTTCAGGTTTTGTATTGTCACATATACAGTGAAAAGCTTTATTTTGTATGATATCCATAAAGATCAGAGATACTAGACATAAATACAATCAAGTCAAACTCAAGTACAATAGGTAGAGCAAAGGGAAAGTTACAAAGTGCAAAATATATTTCTGAGCAATGTAGAGCATCAGTTCCATAGACAAAGTCCAATGTCCACAATGGGGTAGAGGTGAATCGGGCTGTACCCTAGCTTATGGAAGGACCGTTCAGAAGCCTGATAACAGAGAAGAAGAAGAAGCCGTTCCTGAGCCTGGTGATGCACACTTTCCAGTTTCTGTATCTTCTACTGGATGGGAGCAGGGAAAAGAAGATATGACCGGGGGTAGGACAAGTCTTTGATTATATTGGCTGCTTTCCCAAGGCAACATGCACACATGGGCAATTGGTCACCACCTTTTCCACCATTACTAGATAGCTTACATTTCATTAGCTATAAAACACTTGGACAGATTGCAAAAGGCGCTGTATAATTAAAATGTTTCTTATCTGTTACGTGGACAAACCAGCAATAAATGTCTTATTTCTTTTTATCCTGTCCAACATATTCTGCAATATGTAGAGCTGGGCTGTAAACTCATTTATTTACAATGACGATTAATAAATGCTCTCAGGCATTCTATTTTTTCTCACACACTCTTGTTTAATATGGCCGTCATGAATGCAACAACCGATCGATTCCTCATTATTTGTTTCTGTCAATATAATTTCACTAAGTTGCACGCACTTTTGTCCTTGAGCAATTGCTTGCAAATGAATTCTATGGAATTTATTTACAGAAAGGAAACTAATGCTCCTATGTATGACCTTAGGTTTGAGCCACTACTTTTACTCTGCCTCTGCATCTGTTACTGGGCTACATCAGTGTTGTCAGAAATGAAGGATCCCTTGTAAGGTAGTTGAAATGAGATGTAGAACAGCAGAGGTAGAGATGGACACAAAGTGCTGGAATAACTCAGCGGGTCAGGCAGAATGACCGCAGAAAAATGATGGGTGGCGTTTCGGTGAAGGTATAAACATGTGAAGGTATGTATGTGTAGGAAGGTACTGCAGATGCTGGTCATACACAGAAGATAGACACAAAATGCTGGAATAACAGCGGGACAGGCTGCATCTCTGGAGAGAAGGAATGGGTGACGTTTTGGGTCGACACCCTCCTTCAGACTGAGCGGGAGAGGGAGTCATGAGATATGGAAGAGTAAGGTGTGAAAACAACAGATCAAAGCAGACGATGGTAAGGAAATGTAGAATGGTACACTGTTAGCTGATGGGAAGGTGACAGGGAAGCATACAATCAGTAAAATTAATCAGAAGGACAGTGAAACTAGTCGGAGAACTAGGATGGGGAGGGATGGAGAGAGTAGCAATGTTACAAAATTTTGAGATTTAAAAAATCAAGTCTGTAATTTATCCCATCAGATAAAGCATAACAATAAGTTTAATTTGACACCTAATTCACTTTCATATCTTTAGTATTAAAATAGTTATGGCCATTTTCATGCTCGGAAATTAGCATCTTGTTCCCTATTGCTTTTCCATTGACTTAACACAAAAACTGTGATTGAGGACAGTCAAAAGCCCATAACTTTCTTAAAAATTAAGAGAACTGAAAGAAGATTTCAGTTATTATAGAGTGAAGCATTCTGAAATGAATATGAAACAATCTTACTTAGATAACTTGAAATTAAAGCATATAATTAGTTAGTTATCTAATTGTAGCTAATTACAAAATGCAATTACTAGATCTAAACATCTATCAATTTCTTAACAATAGATTGACATTTTTAAATAGCCTAAGTGTCCAAATAACATTCACACAAGAATTCACAATATAACATAATTTTAAAATCTCATTGTAGAAACATAGAAACATAGAAATTAGGTGCAGGAGTAGGCCATTCGGCCCTTCGAGCCTGCACCGGCATTCAATATGATCATGGCTGATCATCCAACTCAGTATCCCGTACCTGCCTTCTCTCCATACCCTCTGATCCCCTTAGCCACAAGGGCCACATCTAACTCCCTCTTAAATATAGCCAATGAACTGGCCTCGACTACCCTCTGTGGCAGGGAGTTCCAGAGATTCACCACTCTCTGTGTGAAAAAAGTTCTTCTCATCTCGGTTTTAAAGGATTTCCCCCTTATCCTTAAGCTGTGACCCCTTGTCCTGGACTTCCCCAACATCGGGAGCAATCTTCCTGCATCTAGCCTGTCCAACCCCTTAAGAATTTTGTAAGTTTCTATAAGATCCCCTCTCAATCTCCTAAATTCTAGAGAGTATAAACCAAGTCTATCCAGTCTTTCTTCATAAGACAGTCCTGACATCCCAGGAATCAGTCTGGTGAACCTTCTCTGCACTCCCTCTATGGCAATAATGTCCTTCCTCAGATTTGGAGACCAAAACTGTACGCAATACTCCAGGTGTGGTCTCACCAAGACCCTGTACAACTGCAGTAGAACCTCCCTGCACCTATACTCAAATCCTTTTGCTATGAAAGCTAACATACCATTCGCTTTCTTCACTGCCTGCTGCACCTGCATGCCCACTTTCAATGACTGGTGTACCATGACACCCAGGTCTCGCTGCATCTCCCCTTTTCCTAGTCGGCCACCATTTGTCATGGATTTATAGGCCAAATGGAAGGAATTTAATGTTTAATACTTGTAAATTAATGGCCATTTAAATCATCTTGCGAGTGGGTTTTTTTCAGGAACGCGATCAGTTGGAACGTTGCGGTTGCGGTGAATTTAAACCCCATATCGCAGGAAAAATACTGCCGGTTCGTAAGGGGAAAAAATCACTGTTTCGCAATGTTAAATGTAAATTTAAGGCATCTTAAGGAGCACTTTTATACATAAAATAAACGGCTTTCCTTTACCAGTCCCATACGTGAAATCCGTCCCCTTTGTTGGCGGTGACAGCTTTAGAAGCTGATTTTAAAATGACTCCAGCGCTGAACAAGTCGGGCGATTTAAAAAAAAAAATACGCAGAATGCCCGTCGGAACAATTCTTCAGCAAAAGCTTGCACTCCAATGAAATATAATCCAGGACAAGGTAGGAGAAACCCGGGTTTTAACCCCGTCCCCCCTCAAAGGCTCCAAAATCGCGCACATGGCCTGTGGCAGAATTGCAGCGCCGCTGAAGGTAAGTATTGTAACATACCTAGAGAGAGAGGGAAAGCAATGGTCATTTGAAGTTAGAGAAATCAATATTCTTACTGCTGGGTTGTGAGCTGCCCAAGCGGAATTTGAGGTGCTGTTCCTCCAATTTGCGTTGGGTCTCACTCTGAGAATGGAGGAAGTGCAGGTATGTGGGTGATGGGGTGAACCGCTGTCAATTCACATCTACATTCGCCAAGCTCCCTCTGTATTGTTGGTCCATACAGTGGCGCAGCTGATGGAGCAGCTGCCTCACAGCATCAGATCCACAGGTTCGATCCTGACCTCGGGTGCTGTCTGCGTTGAGTTTGCTCATTCTCCCTGTGACCGTGTGTGTTTCATCCGAGTGCTCTGGATTTCACTTCAAATTCCGAAGTCATGCGAGTTTCTAGATTAATTAGCCTCCGTAAAAATTGCCCCTACTGTGTTGGGAGTGGATGCAAAAGTGTGATAACATGGAATTAGTATGCATGTGTGATTGATGGTCGGCATGGACAGTCTGTTTCCACACTGTATCTTTCAATCACTCAATATGTCTTTACACTTTAGACTTTAGTGTGGAAACAGGCCCTTTGGCCCACCGATTCCACACCAACCAGTAACACTAGCACGACCTTATACCTTATAGATAATTTACCAATTTTACCAAAGATAATTAACCTACAAACCAGCATGTGTTATGGAGTGTGGGAGGAAACTGGAGCATCCAAAGAAACCCCATGCAGACACAGGGAGAATGTACAAACTCCGTACAGACAGCGCCCATAGTCAGGATCGAACTCGGGTCCTGTTTCCACACTGTATCACTCTACGACTCTATGTTGTAAAACCAGATCTGGTAGTTCAGGGAAAGAAAGCTCCCACCCTGTGCAGCTTATACATGACTTTAGACCAACAAAGTCTGGTTAGCCCGCCAGGACTCGCACTGAGCTCGCTCCCGTGAGGACGGCCCGGCTCGGGGCTGGACAGTGCTTTCGTGAGGGGCTGTGACGCTACCGTGAGGACGGTCGGCCCGAGGAAGGAACGGTGCTCCCGTCGGAGTGGCCGAGCTCGGGGAGGTACGGCGTTCCCAGCCCGAGGGAGGAGCGGCGCCCAGTCGGGGCGGCCCAGCCCGAGGGAGGAGCGGTGCCCGGTCGGGGCGGCCCAGCCCGAGGGAGGAGCGGTGCCCGGTCGGGGCGGCCCAGCCCGAGGGAGGAGCGGTGCCCGGTCGGGGCGGCCCAGCCCGAGGGAGGAGCGGCGCCCAGTCGGGGCGGCCCAGCCCGAGGGAGGAGCGGTGCCCAGTCGGGGCGGCCCAGCCCTAGGCTGAGATGGTAACGGCACTCACGTGAGGGCGGTCCGGCTCGGGGCTGGAACGATGTTCCGGTGGCTTGCACGGTGTTCTGGCGGCGGTGGCCTGAGTCCGGGTTTCGGCCGCGGGCCAGCGGCTGCGTCAGCAGGACTGGTGAGCGGCAGCTTCGACCACCCCGGGCCGTGTTTGAGCCGCCGGACAGGTTTTAACATCGCCCGGGGGGTATCGCCTCAGCGCAGAAGGAGAAGAGGAGGGAAGAGACTGGAGACCTAAGACTTTTGCCTCCATCACAGTGAGGAGATGTTGGGTGGACTCACTGTGGTGGATGTTAATATGTGTTTATTGTTGTTTTTTATTGTATTGTATTGTATGTATGACTGCTTCAATTTCGTTCAGACTTCGGTCTGAATGACAATAAAAGGCTATCTATCTATCTATCTATATATTGAATAATTTCCATCTCATTTTGGAAGGAGATGAGGAGGAATATTTTCAGGCAGAGGGTGTTGAATCTGTGGAATTCATTGCCACTGAAGGCTGTGGAGGCCATGTCAATGGATTTTTGAAGTGAGAGATAGATAGATTATTGAGTAGTAAGGGTGTCAGGGATTATGGGGAGAAGGCAGGAGAATGAGGTTAAGAGGGAGAAATAGATCAGCTATGATTGAATGGCTGAGTAGACTTGATGGGCCGAATGGCCTAATTTTTCTCCTATCACTTATGAACTTATCTCTATCCATTCCCTCCATGGATGCAGACTAACCTTCTGTGTTACTTCAGCACTGTGTGTTTTGCTCACTGATCTCCCTCTCGGCCCATTTCTCCAGCTCAACACTTTGCAAAAACATTTATGAAAGGTCATTGACCTGAGTTGCTAATTCTCTCTCCTCTATGGGGCATGGTGGTGCAGTGGTAGAGTGACTGCCTTGTAGTACCAAAGACCCGGATTTGATCCTGACCACAGGTGCTGTCTGTATGAAGTTTGTACGTTTTCCCTGTGATCTGTGTGGTTTATTTCTGGGTGCACCAGTTTCCTCCCACACTCTATGGACGTGCAGGTTTGAGATTAATTGGCTTGGTAAAATTGTGGATTGTCCCTCGTGTGTAAGATAGCTTTAATGCGTGGGGATCGTTGGTTGGCGTGTACTCAGTGAGCCAAAGGGCCTGGTTCTATACTGTATCTCTAAACTAAACTAAACTAAACTCTACTGCGATGGTTTTTACACAGGTATCGCTTCTAATACCACAGCATTAGTTGAAAGCTTAACGAGTAGATGACTATCCCAGGGTTAGATTTAGCATCGATTTTGCAACAATGGCCGAATTCTAATCACCATCTTCTTCCTACCCCAGTTCAGCTCATAAATCATACATCTGCTGCCAGCTGCTATTGTAAACTCCTGATCTCGAGTTTGCGTTGCCAAAAGGTGACCAGGGATAAAATTGGATTCAGAATTTGCCCAGCCTGCTGTTCAGCAAATGCGGCCATCCATTCCCGAGGAAAGACAGCTAGGGTGCAGAAAGTCCTCTTGTCAGTAAATTAATCTCGGCATTCTCTCCAGCCAAGCGCACAGCTAGATAAATCCAATAAAGATGCAATTGTATGCACAATTTGTTTGGAGTTTTTAGAATCGTTTCAACTGATCCTGCAAATTTTTGTTTTCATCTCTCTTTAAATCCATTGAATTGTCTGAAGACACGAATTGAAATTTAGTGAAACATGTCAGGTTTAGTGATGGAAACTGACAGGCAGGGAATAATGCCCAAGAGTTTCAATCTGACTGCTTTACAGGGGCACATCTAATACATGTCCTAGACATGAGCACATCCTCCAGTGTACCGAATGTGCTTAATGATCCATCTCTCCCATACTTCGCTTTCCCACCATGACCCTGTTCACACTTTAAAGATTTATTTCCAAAGCATCAATAGGAGAAAAGTTTCAAACACAGGTTTAGTTTAGTTTAGGAAGGAACTACAGATGCTGGTTTAAACCGAAGATAGGCACAACAATCTGGAGTAGCTCAGCGGGTCAGACAACATACCTGGAGAAAAGGAATAGGTGACGTTTCGGGTCGAGTCTGAAGAAGGGTCTGATGTAGAAGAGGTTTCTAGCATGCTCCTTGTCAAACAAGAATGATTAGTGCGTAGGAAGGAACTGCAGATGCTGGTTTAGATAGACACCTGGAGTAACTCAGCAGGTCAGGCACATTTCTGTTCCTCCCCCACCCTAGTCATCCTGCCTCTTTCATTGTTCATATCCCTTCTTAATCACCTCCTCCGCGGCTAACAATGGACCATTGTGGGCTCCTTGGCCATCGGTGCCGGCTCTTATTTGTTCTGTACCTATTCATACCTCTAGTTTCCCTCTCCCCTGACTCTCAGTCTGAAGAAGAAGCTCGACACGAAACGTCACCTATTCCTTTTCGCCAGAGATGCTGCCTGACCCGCTGAGTTTCCCCAACATTTTGTGTCTATCCAACATGAATGATGATGGTTCAATGGTATTTTATTGTCACGTACCTAGGAATAGTGAAATTCCATTTGGCGAACTGTTCGCCAAGTCTACAATTATACAAATACAAGAGTTTAAAGGGCCTGTCCCACGAGCTTGCGATTCCATGCGGCAAGCACGACCTAAGCGACTCCATGCGGCAAGCGCCACCTAAAGTGGTCGCTGAGCCGTACGGCCTCGTGGGGCCAGTCCAACTTCGACCCCCGGAGCCGTATGTAGTTGTGCGGAGCTGGTCGTGACATCGTGCGGGGCTCCGAAAAACTGACCGTGTTTAAAAATTCCGCGCAGCAACGGCCTGCCGGCCCGCAGCCACCTCGACGCCATACGTCATGCGCGAACTTCCCGCGGACTTCGCTCGAACTTCATGTCACTCACTTGACCTCCGCGTGGCCCCTGCTTCTGGTTTGGTCGCGCTTGCCGCATGCAGGCGCATGCTGGTGGGACTGGCCCTTTAGGTCGCGTTTGCCGCATGCAGGTCGCATGCTCGTGGGACAGGCCCTTAACAGTAGTAGACTACACCAATGCAGCACACAATAATCGCCATGTTTCCAGTGCCATCTTTAAATTCAAATTGTTAAAAATATTGAGGCCTAACGAGGCCATAAGGGCATGTTGTCCTGGTGGTGGCACAGGTTCGACAAGATAGAGGTCACAGATACATAGAAACATTGAAAATAGGTGCAGGAGTAGGCCATTCAGCTCTTCGAGCCTGCACCACCATTCAATATGATCATGGCTGATCATCCAAAATCAGTACCCCGTTCCTGCTTTTTCCCCATATATCGTGATTCCGTTAGCCCTCAGAGCTATATCTAACTCTATTGAAAACATCCAGTGAATTGGCTTCCACTGCAGAGAATTCCACAGACTCACAACTGAAAAAGTGTTTCCGCATCTCAGTCCTAAATGGCCTACGTCTAATTCTTACATTGTCACCCCTGGTTCTGAACTCCCCCAATATTGGGAACATTTTTCCTGTATCTAGCCTGTCCAATCCCTTAAGAATGTTATATGTTTTTATAAGATACCCTCACATCCTTCAAACTTCCAGTGAATATGAGCCCAGTTGATCCATTCTTTATGGATCTATTGGTTGGCCTGGTCAAGTGATGCTGGCTCATCCCAACATATTTTGCACGAATGGCTATCATTCTTACTGAACAAATTCAGGAGGTTTCTTCATCTGGTCTGGCCCAAACCAACCATCCAATTCCCACATTCCCACCTTCTTTTTACCCTAATGCACCAGTCTCGCGACAAAACATCTTCGCAACATTTGCAGGAAAGATAAATGTCTCCTCATTGCCCAGTGGAACGATTCAATGATACCAGTCAAATGCCTTTCATTGCTGTCGCATTTATTATTTATTAAACAAGTGCTCAAAGACAGTGGCAAGAAAATCTTCAGATCGTTTTTATTTATAACTCTGTGTAATTTTTCTCCTTTGGTGCTTCGATTTTGACCTGAAACTTAATCTTCAGTTTTCTCAGGACACCAACTTAACTGAAGAAGGTTGACAAACTGTTTTCCCTTCCTTAGACTTCTGCCCGTATTTTTTTTCTCAATCAGCTTTGAAAGCAACTGGAAATTTATTTGAAAGATCGACACAAAGAGCTGGAATAACTCAGTGGGTCAGGCAGCTTCACTGGAGAAAATGAGTAGATGTTGTATAACCTGCTGAGTTATTCCAACATTTTGTGTCTATATTTGGTATTATCCAGCATCTGAAATTAATTTTTAATATGTGACATTTATTTGAGGCAGATTATTTGACGAATGCTGAGTTTTATTATGAGTTGCTACGGCAGTGATTAGCAGCATCTGTGATTATGATTATTCAAGATCATGACAGAAAATGGATCCTTGATTTATAAAATGTCTTTCTTTTAGACCTCGCTAATTGTGTATTCACTGAGAAAATATCTTTCCTTACTGATCACCCTTGGGGCTTACAACTTTTGTTGTAAATATTTAAAACCTTCGGAAGTAAAGTTCTGAATATTTTGAGGTGGAACTGTGCACGAGGAAATATGCCATGCAATAAACAGTAAATGCGCTCTGCTAACAATGGATGCTTTCTATAGTCTTTTAATGTATGTCATTAAGCAGCTCATTCCATGAATGCAGCACAATGCTGATTTGTCCATCACACTGTAACTTGGCAAAGTGCACACATTTTAAAGTAAGGGTTTGATCTGGTTCTATGAAAACAATCGTACACTGTCATCCATGCATCATCTGCAAGTGCTAAAATGGATCTTTGGCTGTACAGTAACATCAGTCATGAACTATGCTAATAAAATGCAATACCAATGCATTTACAGTACATCCTTAGTTTCACTAAGTGGCTTGCATGGCCACCTCAGAACAATGGCATTCAAGTCATGGCCACATCTCTGGAAATTAACTTAGCTATAGACTAAAACAAATCTCAAACATCCTGAAATACTTAATCCTGAGAGAAACAAGTGGCAATTCATTTCTTCATCCGCCTCTTGCTGATGCAGACAGATCAAGGCCAGAACAGGACACACCAAAAATCAAGAGAGTTACCGATGTAGTCCAGTCAATCACACACAAAGGACTCCCTACCATTCATTTCATCTTCACTTCAGGATGCCTTGGAAAGACAACCAAAATAATCAAAGACGTCGCACCCCGGTCATTCCTTCTCTCCGCTCTGATCAGACAGAAGACACAGAAGCTTGAAAAGGCGCACGGCTAGACTCAGGAACAACCTCTTTCTATTATCAGGCTTCTGGGGGACCATACTTTCATAAGCTAGGGTACTGTCTAATTCACCTATACCTCATTGCGGACATTGGACTTTATCTGAAGAATATTTGCTACAATGCTATGAATAATATTCTGCACTCTGTATCTTCCCCTTTGCCCTACCTATTGTCCAAGCTTAACAATAGTATTTATGTATAGTATATCTGATCTGTTAGCGTGCAAAACAATGCTTTTCACTGTACCTAGGTACATGTGACAATAAAAAACCTGAACTTGAACCTGTAATGCTGGCAACACAAGAGACTGCATATACTAGAATCTATTGCAAACAACCAAACTTTTGGTTTAGGTTCAGGTTTTTCTCTGTACCTTGGTACACGTGATAATAATAAACATAAACATAAACCTAAACCTGAAGCCCATTACCTTTTCTACTATGCGGTCATCAAGAAGGCTCAGCAGCGGCTGCACTTCCTGAGGGTCCTCAGAAAGCACAACCTGGACTCCAACCTGCTGCTGACCTTCTACCGCTCGTCCATTGAGAGCCTGCTGACATACTGCATTACAGCATGGTACGGCAGCTGCACCATGGCAGACAGGGAGAGGCTTCAGAGGGTAGTTAGGGCAGCACAGAAGATCATTGGCTGCCCTCTCCCCTCCCTGATGGACATTTACACCTCCCGCTGCCTCAGCAGGGCGAAGAACATCATCAAGGACAGCTCCCATCCTGCATTTGGCCTGTTCGACCTGCTGCCCTCAGGGAGGCGCTATAGGTGCATCAGAACAAGGACAAACAGACTCAAGAACAGTTGCTTTCCAAAAGCCATAACCTCCCTGAACTCACACATGTACTGACTTCACAGCCTAACCCCCGGACTTCCATCTATCCACCTATTGTAATTTGTACTGTAACTGTAATTTTTTTTAAATATGTGCAATAACCCATACTGTATATAGGAATCCTATTTATTCACTCTATTCATCCATTGTCTTTTTATAGATATGTATATAGCGCCGCAGAACTGTGCACCTTATCCCCCCCCCCCCCCCCTTTGTTTTGTTTTTGTTTTTTTGCACTAATTACATGTCTGCACTGAGTAGGAGCTGCTTATAATCTCATTGTACATGTGTATAGTGACAATAAAATGGCATTCTATTCTATTATGTATTTTCATTAAAAAAAATTAAAGATCTGTAAAGTGTCCAGGAATAAAGATCGATCAGGTGGCCGCATGGTTTGATAAGTAGTTGCTGTGCCTTTTGTATGCATACGCTCCTTGACGCATCCAGGAAGCTCTGACAGTACGTCAATGGTACACCTAGAGTAATGGTGGAAACTACATCTTCCACTGATGTCCACACAAGGTCACAGCAGCAGAATGAGAGGATATATATATTTGGAGGTTGTAGTGTTTAATAGCCTGATGGTTGTGGGGAATAAGCTTGAATGTCACAAACTTGGACATAACAGTTGACAGGCTCCTATACCTTTTTCCAGGAGTGAAATGAGAGTGTGGCCAGGGTAGTGTGGGTCTAGTTTAGTTTATTTCTAAACTGTTCTAGCCGTGGGCTCCTATATATCGGTGAGACCAAGCGCAGGCTTGGCGATCGTTTCGCTGAACACCTCCGGTTAGTCCGCCGAAACCTACCTGATCTCCTGGTTGCTTAACACTTTAACTCCCCCTCCCATTCCCACACTGACCTTTCTGTCCTGGGCCTCCTCCATTGTCAGTGAGGCCCAGTGCAAATTGGAGGAACAGCACCTCATATTTTGCTTGGGCAACTTACACCCCAGTGGTATGAACATTGCCTTCTCTAACTTCAAGTAGCCCTTGCTTTCCCCCCCCCCCTCTCTCCATCCCACCCCCTTCCCAGTTCTCCAACCAGTCTGAATGACTCAGACTACTTTTATCTCTGTTTCCTTTGTTGTCACCTTCTCCCAGCTAACAATGATCTATTCTACATTTTCCTTGAACTCCATCACCTTTCCCTGGGTTTCACACCTTACACTTCCTTATCTTTGTATCTCCCTCTCCCCTGACATCAGTCTGAAGAAGGGTCTTGACCCAAAATATCACCCATTCCTTCTCCAGAGATGCTGCCTGTGCCTGAGTCACTCCAGCATTTTGTGTCTATCTAGTTTAGTATAGTTTAGTTTAGTATTATTGTCACGTGTATCGAGGTACAGTCAAAACCTTATTTGTTGTGTGCTATCCAGTTAGCGGAAAGACTATTCGTGATTATTTACTATACAGTAAATGTACAAAACTATACATGACTATACTGATGATTCTAACTGCTGTTTTGTAGCCGCGACAAATCCTATAGATCGCTTCCATGGTGGCAATCAATTTGGCACAAGTTGCTCTGTAGCTGTAACACTGTGACACCGTGTAGCTGTAACACTGTGACACCGTGTAGCTGTAACACTGTGACACCGTGTAGCTGTAACACTGTGACACCGTGTAGCTGTAACACTGTGACACCGTGTAGCTGTAACACTGTGACACCGTGTAGCTGTAACACTGTGACACAGTTTAGCTGTAACACTGTGACACCGTGTAGCTGTAACACTGACACCGTGTAGCTGTAACACTGTGACACCGTGTAGCTGTAACACTGTGACACCTTGTAGCTGTAACACTGTGACACCATGTAGCTGTAACACTGTGACACCGTGTAGCTGTAACACTGTGACACCGTGTAGCTGTAACACTGTGACACAGTGTAGCTGTAACACTGTGACACCGTGTAGCTGTAACACTGTGACACCGTGACTCTGATATTTTTCTCTTTGCACTGCCTCATTTTTTTCCTTTGTCCTGATTGTACCCGGGTATTGAATAGTTGACTGGATAGTACACAAAGCTTTCACTGTATCTCGGTATACATGCCGATTATAATAAAACAAACCAAACCATCTTCAGTATCTTCGATCCTCTCTTCACCACTGGGCCTGAAGAGTAAAGAGACAAACCCATAATGTGGTGACCTTAAGGTCATAGGGTCATAGGTGATAGGGGTAGAATTAGGCCATTCGGCCCATCAAGTCTACTACGCCATTCAATCATGTCTCCATCCTAACCCCAATCTCCTGCCTTCTCCCCATAACCTCTGACACCTGTACTAATCGCAAAATTCATAAATATTCTGCAACATAATTGGGTATATCAGCCTATATCTTTTCTCACTCTTAATCAGACAACACTGGATTTCAAATCAATACTGAATTTGAAAGAAAATTAATACCATTGCTGAGTACACTAAACACAAACCCTATAATATTGGGACTATTCAGAAAAAAGGAGGTTGAATTGCAATTGGATAGGTATATGGATCGGAAAGGAATGGAGGGTTATGGTCTGAGTGCAGGTAGATGGGACTAGGGGAAAATAATTGTTCGGCACGGACTTGTAGGGCCGAGATGGCCTGTTTCCGTGCTGTAATTGTTATATAGTTATATGGTTATTGCAATAGAACTTTTCACATCCTAAGGATGTCACATCATGTATACATTTACGAGATGCATCGATAGAGTAGACAGGCACAACCTTTTCCCAATGGTGGATAAGTTTAATGCTAGAGGGTGTCGCCATAAGGTGAGAGGCAAAAACTTTAATGTGCGCTGCAAGTTCTTTTTTAAACACAGATTGTAGAGGGGGCCTGGAATGCATTGTCGGGGGTAGTGGTAGAGGCAGAGGCTTTTAGATCGGCACGGAAATATTTATTTTACTGTGTCTCATCTGGTCCAAATCTGGTGGAAACATAGAAACATAGAAAATAGGTGCAGGAGCAGGCCATTCGGCCTTTTGAGCCAGCACCACCATTCAATATGATCATGGCTGATTGTTACGACTCCCGAATGCAAGTACTTCAGAGCCACGTAACACAAGTCAAAAACCAGGTTCAGGTTAAAAAAACAGTTTTAATTATTCATTGGAACACAAAACTCAAACCTGATTTAAACAACCCAGTCAGGGATATGGATAAACCGACAAACAATTTAACAATGCTCCAGCCAGCCACGCCATGGGCCGTCGAACCGGAGATTCCAAAACCTGCCCAAAGAGATACAACCCTGAAACCAAAATACACGAAAACTCTAAGGTCAGCCCTTATCCGTCCCACTTCAATATATGTTAACAAGGAATGGTGAAAATACACAAAGTTCTATGCCATGTGGTCCGGCTTCCTCGGCCCCACCCCAGCAGTCTGCTCATCAGTCAGAGTCTACGACGAAGAGAAGGATCCTGGGACGCTCTGGTATTTATACTTCAGATGAGTCACCCGTCACCTGACGCAGCTTGGCCAATCGGGTACAGGAGCCTTTAACCCCTCGATTCCAGACTCACAGCCACGAGGCCTGTGCTTGGGAGAGAAACAGAGAGGTAAGTACATAGCATTCACCAGGGGGGGGAAGCGCCTAACACCCCCACCCAAAGATACTGAATAGGTTTCTGAAAATGAACAAAAAAAACCCACCAAATTTCAGCAACTATTCAGTAACACAGACATCACTGGCGCGACAATGCATCAGCCAATACATCATCCTTGCCACGGATATGCCAGTCAAATGAGACAACCGCAAGGGAAGCGTCTCCAAAGCCTCAGAGTTACTCAGCTTTCCCTGCGTTACTGCCACAGACAACCGTGCCTCCCCCACATCACCACCCGTGTCAGGGGGCAGCACCACTGCAGCCAAAACAGGCTTAGAAGGACATAGCTCCGACCCATCAACCTCCACAGGCTCCTGCTCATGGTACTGTTTCATCATGTTAACATGACAGAGCTGAGTCTTATGCCTCCGATTAGGGGTACCAATAACGTAATCCCTCTCACCAACCTTCTTAACCACCTGATAGGGACTGCTATACCGAGCCTGCAGACTGGAACCAGGAATAGGCAACAACACCAGGACCTTGTCACCTAGAGAAAAATTCCTACTAGAAGCCTTCCTGTCGAACCAGTCCTTCATCCTAGACTGAGCAGAGGCAAGATTACCCATTGCCAGTTCGTATGCCCTCCTCAGTCTAGAGCGAAAAGTACAGACGTGGTCTAAAATACTCCGTTTTGTATCCTCCTGCAACCATTTCTCCTTCAGGACCCTCAACGGACCACGTACAGTATGCGCGAACACCAGGTCAGCAGGACTGAACCCTAAAGACTCCTGCACGACCTCACGCACCGCAAACATAACTAGATGAACCCCCTCATCCCAGTCTTTTTCAAACTCCAGGCAGTAAGTCCTCAACATAGATTTAAAAGTCTGGTGAAACCTCTCGAGAGCTCCCTGGCTCTCAGGATGATACGCACTGGAGTAACAATGCTTAATATCTAACAACTTCATTACCTGACTAAAAACGTTCGACATGAAGTTGGTACCTTGGTCACTTTGCACAACCTTGGGCAAACCGAACAACGAAAAAAACTTAGTGAGAGACTTAACAATTGCAGGGGCAGTAATTCTACGCAAAGGGACCACCTCCGGAAAGCGGGTAGTCGCACACATAATTGTTAATAAAAACTTGTTGCCCACCCTTGTCCGAGGTAGAGGGCCCACACAATCAACTAGAATCCGCTCAAACGGCTCACCGACCACAGGGATTGGATATAAAGGCGCAGGAACAATCGATTGGTTTGGCTTTCCTGCCACCTGGCAAATGTGACAACACCTGCAGTGCTGTTTCACGTCCTTTTTCAACCCTGGCCAAAAAAAATTCCGTAAGATGCGGTCATACGTCTTATTGACCCCCAAATGTCCACCCAGAGGACCATCATGAGCCAAACAGAGTATCTCGTCCCTATACCGACGAGGCATCACAATCTGATCAACCACGCTCCAATCATCATGCCCAGATATATCCAAGGGAGACCACTTTCGCATCAGTAAGCCATCCCTTAGAAAATACCCCTTTGCTGTGGAATCCATATCCCCCTCAGGCACTGCGCAGTCGCACAGATCAGATAAACCTGGATCACTCTTTTGCTTCTCAACCAGCCGGTCACGTGACAGTGACACCGGCACATTTCCAGACACTATCCCATCTTGAGATGGAGAAACACCCTTCACAACACAGGATCTATCATCCTGATCCCCAAAAATGCTCTCACTCAGGTCCACCACATCCTCAAACTTCACCTGGCTCTTAGCCATAGCCCTCGTGACAGCACAAGCTGCGAAGACCTTTGGATGCTGCATAGCCAATCTATCAGGACTCTGCACCATCGGAACAGCCGTCACCTCAGGAGTGACTAAAACTCTACCTCCTGCCAAGTCATTCCCCAAAATCACAGAAACTCCCCCAACGGGAAAACACGGCCGTAACCCAACAGTTACCCGGCCTGAAACCAACTCGGACTCGAGACGCACGGTATGCAAAGGCACTACCATGTCATCCATCCCGAATCCTACCACTGGGACACTTGACCCAACCGATGATTCCCCAGAAAACGGCAGTACACCATCCAATATAAAGGACTGAGTAGCACCAGTATCACGCAAGATGGATACTGGAACTC
The DNA here is from genome assembly GCF_010909765.2 of Amblyraja radiata. Lineage (NCBI taxonomy): Eukaryota > Metazoa > Chordata > Chondrichthyes > Rajiformes > Rajidae > Amblyraja > Amblyraja radiata. Next base: position 171,409,262 of record NC_045956.1, read on the forward strand.
TATCACCCCCATCCTCTAGAGAAACAAAACCATTCATGATGAACGCAGAATAATTCCTACACTCATCAGACTCAGGCACCTCAGGTACGACAGGTGCCTTCTGTGCACCCACCAAAGCCACAGGCTTTGCATTTTTCTGCTTCAGTACGGGACACGACTTTAACATGTGCCCTCTCCTTCTACAATAGTAGCACACAGGACCTTCATTTGTCCTCACATTTCCGTCAACCCTATCAGCTCGGACCTCCCCCTGTATCAACGTGCTGCCACTTGCAGGCACAGAAACAGCTTTGACACTGCCACCGGCGACACCACCACGATCAACCGGCCGTGCACCAAAACTATAGGATCGCCCAACAAAATCAGATTTATGAGTCAATACATACTCATCTGCCAACACCGCAGCCTTAGACACCTCATGCACCTTCTGCTCATTAAGGTAAGTAGTAACCCTCTCAGGGAGACAGTTTTAAAGTCTTCCATAATCATCAAGGCCCGCAGTAGCTCAAAATCCTTCACTCCTTGAGAAGCGCACCACCTGTCAAAAAGTGCCTCCTTCTCCCTAGCAAACTCCACATAAGTCTGACTATCAAACTTCCTAAAGTGCCGGAATTTCTGCCGGTACGCCTCTGGAACTAATTCATAAGCCCTTAATACTGTAGACTTCACACACTCATAGTCCAGACTGCTTTCAACAGATAAAGACGAGTACACCTCCCATGCTTTACCCACAAGGACACACTGCAATAGCAAGGTCCACACGTCCCTAGGCCACTTCAAGGACAAAGCCACCCGTTCAAACACTGTGAAATACTTGTCCACATCCTCCTCACGAAATGGGGGAACCAGGCGGATGTTCTTGCTCATATCAAACTCCCGTTCCCTAGAAGAAACCCGGGAATTATCTATTTCTTTTTCCCGCAGCTGAAATTCAGCCCTTTTGGTTTCCTCCTCAAGCTCAAGCCGTTTCATTTCAAGAACATGCATGAGCTCTTTCTCTTTTAACAAAGAGGCAATTCTCTGTGACTCAAGCTCCATCTCCTTCAGTTTAATGACGGCCTCCATGTTCTGAACTGGCTGAACAGAAGGTGGGGGACTGTCTGCACCACCAGGCAAAACCCCAGCCTCCACCAACGCAGCCCACAACTCCGATTTAATGGAGTGTTTCTTTGAATGCTTGTCAATAGTCACGGCATAGTTCTCAGCCAGCAAAATCAAATGCTCCTTCGTACATCTATCAAACAACTCCCGACTAGGAGCCTCAACAAATTCTTTCACCTTAAATTCCATTTCTAATGTAGCACCAAACCACCAGCTAAAACTTGGGCTCTAATGCTACCACAAACAGGGAAGAAAAAATTCCCTCACAACACACAGACTTCCTCAGTCCAGAAGCCTACCAAAAAAACCCCCTAAAAACGTCTAGGGTCCTCAAAACTTAGGACGAGCCCCCATTTTGTTACGACTCCCAAATGCAAGTACTTCAGAGCCACGTAACACAAGTCAAAAACCAGGTTCAGGTTAAAAAAACAGTTTTAATTATTCATTGGAACACAAAACTCAAACCTGATTTAAACAACCCAGTCAGGGATATGGATAAACCAACAAACAATTTAACAATGCTCCAGCCAGCCACGCCATGGGCCGTCGAACCGGAGATTCCAAAACCTGCCCAAAGAGATACAACCCTGAAACCAAAATACACGAAAACTCTAAGGTCAGCCCTTATCCGTCCCACTTCAATATATGTTAACAAGGAATGGTGAAAATACACAAAGTTCTATGCCATGTGGTCCGGCTTCCTCGGCCCCACCCCAGCAGTCTGCTCATCAGTCAGAGTCTACGACGAAGAGAAGGATCCTGGGACGCTCTGGTATTTATACTTCAGATGAGTCACCCGTCACCTGACGCAGCTTGGCCAATCGGGTACAGGAGCCTTTAACCCCTCGATTCCAGACTCACAGCCACGAGGCCTGTGCTTGGGAGAGAAACAGAGAGGTAAGTACATAGCATTCACCAGGGGGGGGGAAGCGCCTAACACTGATCATCCAAAATCAGTAACCCATTCCTGCTTTTTCCCCATAGCCCTTGATTCCATTAGCTCTAATAGCTAAATCTAATCCTCCTGAAAACATCCAGTGAATTGGCCTCCACTGTCTTCTGAATTCCACAGGTTCACAACTCTCTGGGTGAAAAGTTTTTCCTCATTTCAGAATTATTTTCTAGACCCTGTACACAGACTGACTGGAATTTCACCTTTATTCAGATTGCCTCATCAACACCTTTCCAGACAAGGAAGGAAAAATATAACAAACCAATATATACACTTGACATTTGTCGTGCAATAAATAAGATAATTGTTTCAATTGTTCCCTTAGGTGTACAAATCCACAGCTTTGCACTTGGCACTTGATCCATTGAAATAAATCTTTACACAATCATAGAATCCCTCAAATCTCTTTATTGTGCATTTCTTAACAAGTGAGTTAGCAGACTCATTGAACTCAATATTTCAAATGTACTGCCAAGATGATTTCAGTTTCCAGTAACTGTCCCTGTATCTGGACCTGTGCGTTTTTACACTTCTATACCATTTGGCCCGATGGGAGAGGGGAGAAGAGGGAGTGGCCAGGGAGCAACTCATCCTTGATGAGTTGAAACTTACAAAATTGTTAAGCGGTTGGACAGGCTAGAAGCAGGAAGATTATTCCCGATGTTGGGGAAGTCCAGAACAAGGGGTCACAGTTTAAGGGTAAGAGGGAAGTCTTTTAGGACCGAGATGAGAAAATCATTTTTTACACGGAGAGTGGTGAATCTGTGGAATTCTCTGCCACAGAAGGTAGTTGAGGCCAGTTCATTGGCTATATTTAAGAGGGAGTTAGATGTGGCCCTTGTTGCTAAAGGTATCAGGGGGTATGGAGAGACGGCAGGTATGAGATATTGATTTGGATGATCAGCCATGATCATATTGAATGGCGGTGCGGGCTCGAAGGCCCGAATGACCTACTCCTGCACCTATTTTCTATGTTTCTATGTTTCTATGATTATGCTGCTGGCCTTGCCGAGGCAGCGTGAGGTGTAAATGGAGTCATTCAAATCAATTAATGTGGATGGATTCCATCTTTCCACATTACCATCACATCCCTTGAATCCATTTACAATGTCTATCCATCTCAGTATTAAAAGCTTACAGGGAGTTAATTCCAAATTGCCAAAATCCTCGCAATGAACAAGCTGACATCTGTGCTTGACATTTATCATGCAATAACTAAGATTATTGTTTCAATTGTTCCCCTGAGTGTTGTGATGTCCAAATGCACAGCTTTGCAGTTGGCATTGGATCCACTGAAATAAATCATCGCTAATTCATACGCCTGATTTCACTGCTGAAAGGTCCAGGTCCAATTTTAAGATTTTTTTTGATATCCTAGAAGCAACAGCTACAACGGCTGGTACATAATTTATATAGCATCTTCAACCTGGACAAAGCATGGAAAAACAGAACCGTAATCCAACAAAGTTTGAGGTAAAGGTCTTATGAAGAAGTACAAGGTTGATAACCAAAGGCTTAATCAGAAGGTAGTAAGTATAAGGAATTGTTTGAAAAGAGACATATTCAATTCATATTCAAACGTCAGATAGCAAGATTTCAAGGCCAACGTGCTCCTGCAAGAGTAAAAGCCAGAGGTGACATTTATAGGCATCCCTTGATGTCAAAGGATATTGCAGGTTTGATAGAATGAAACAGGAAGCAAATGACAGGTCGAAGGAAGTAATGATGGGGGAAGTATAAAAAATGTAGGGAGGTGCTTAGAAAATAAATTGGAAAGACGAAGAGAGGTCATGGAAAATCACTGACAGATTGTAAATGGTAAATCCAAAGGTAGATTGTTAAGATTTAACAAGGTATAAGATTGTTAAGGGTTTGGACACGCTAGAGGCTAGAAACATGTTCCCGATGTTGGGGGAGTCCAGAACCAGGGGCCACAGTTTAAGAATAACGAGTAAGCCATTTAGAACGGAGACGAGGAAACACTTTTTCTCACAGAGATTGGTGAGTCTGTGGAAGTCTTTGCCTCAGAGGGCTGTGGAGGCAGGTTATCTGGGTGCTTTCAAGAGAGAGCTAGATAGGGCTCTTAAAAATAGCAGAGTCAGGGGATATGGGGAGAAGGCAGGAACGGGGTACTGATTGGGGATGATCAGCCATGATCACATTGAATGGCGGTGCTGGCTTGAAGGGCCGAATGGCCTACTCCTGCACCTATTGTCTATTGTCTATTGTAGACACAAGGAACTGTTCTCCAGAGAGGCTGCCTGACCAACTGAGTGACTCCAGCACTTCTTGTCTATTTTTGGCTAGTTTTATATCTGAGCTGGTCCCTTTTGCCTGCATTTGGCCCACTCCCCTCTAAACCTCGCCTGAACCGACCAGCAAGATTACCATTGTACCTATACCTCACTGTACTTGAACTTACAATAAGTTCAAGTTGAATTGACTTGAACATTTCCTATCTCTGAACTTGACTAAATGTCTTTTAAACATCCCATTGTAACTATCTCTACAGCTTCTTCAGGCAGCTCATTCCATTGACAAATCACCCACTGTGAGGAAAAATATGCTCCCCTGGTCTCTTTTAAATATTTCCACCCTCACCTTAAATCTACAACCTCCAATTCTGGACTCCTCCACCCAGGGCAAAAGTCTGTGACCATTCTCTTTATCAACACATCTGAGGTCACCCCTTAGCCTCCTAAGCTCCAAGGAAAAAGTCCCAACCTATCCAAAGTCTCCTTCTATTGAAGCCTTCGAGTCCTGGTAACATCCTGGTGAATCTTTGCTTTCCAACTTGACAACATCTTTCCTATAGCTCAGAGACCAGGACTGTGCACTATGTTCCAAATGTGGTCTCACCAACTAATCTGGCATGACATTCCAACTCCTATATCAATGCACTTACCAGGTCAAATCAAGTCAAATCAAGTCAAGTCAGGAGAGTTTATTGCCGATGAATTCAAGCCTGACAAACGGATTCTTCAACACCCTAAGAAGTGTCTAGATAAGCTCTTGAATCATTTAGGCATAGAGAACTAAGGGACTAACATGGAAAAGTACCCACTGATTGACATGGACAAGATGGGCCGAACAGCTAGCTTCCATGCTGTACATTTCTATGAGTTTATTCTTCTCGGTGGTGAGGCAGGGACGTTTAAAAAGGAAATTCCAGAGGTGAGATTGACAATACATGTGCCAATGGAGCAATTAGATCGGTGGGTGATCGAGGCCAGAATTAAAGATGACATATAAGGCTGGTACAGACTACAGAATAAAGGAGGGGATAAACTGTGGAGAGATTTGAATGAAGAGATAATCCTTTCATAGTAAAAGGATTTGAGTATAGGAGCAGGGAGGTTCTACTGCAGTTGTACAGGGTCTTGGTGAGACCACACCTGGAGTATTGCGTACAGTTTTGGTCTCCAAATCTGAGGAAGGACATTATTGCCATAGAGGGAGTGCAGAGAAGGTTCACCAGACTGATTCCTGGGATGTCAGGACTGTCTTATGAAGAAAGACTGGATAGACTTGGTTTATACTCTCTAGAATTTAGGAGATTGAGAGGGGATCTTATAGAAACTTACAAAATTCTTAAGGGGTTGGACAGGCTAGATGCAGGAAGCTTGCTCCCGATGTTGGGGAAGTCCAGGACAAGGGGTCACAGCTTAAGGATAAGGGGGAAATCCTTTAAAACCGAGATGAGAAGACTTTTTTCACACAGAGAGTGGTGAATCTCTGGAACTCCCTGCCACAGAGGGTAGTCGAGGCCAGTTCATTGGCTATATTTAAGAGGGAGTTAGATGTGGCCCTTGTGGCTAAGGGGATCAGAGGGTATGGAGAGAAGGCAGGTACGGGATACTGAGTTGGATGATCAGCCATGATCATATTGAATGGCGGTGCAGGCTCGAAGGGCCGAATGGCCTACTCCTGCACCTAATTTCTATGTTTCTATGTTTCTATGTGAACCCCTGTTTAGGTAACATGAGCAGAAAGTGCCAGACAGTTGAAGCAGAGCAAATTATTTCTCTGTATCTCTGCTCTCAAATCCTATTTACATTTGGAACACTCCAAATAGAATCCCCCAATTTTCTAAATTTGAAGAAATACAATCCTACTTTATGAAATAGCTACAACCATTAAAAACAGTGACAAAATCAATTTGATTCCATTTATACAGTTTATTTCCGTAACCCGGGGGGTTGTGGAGGATGGATCTGTAGCGTTGTTTAATGTGGTGTAGATACATTGGAGTCATAGAATCATAGAAATCATATGACATAAAAACGGGCCCTTCAGCCCAACTTCCCCATGACAACCAACGTGTCCCATCTACACTAATTCCATCTAATCAGGGAATTGAAGGCCCTGAAGAACAGGATCAGATGAGTTGAGACCAGCACAGATCAGCAATGATCATATTGAATGACGGGACAGGCTAGAGGGGTAGAATGGCCTATTCCTGCTCCAATTTTCTCCTACTCTTATGATTTCTTGCAATCACTCATCTAATTTCATATTCCATGGTGTCTTCATGAATGTGCAAGGCTGAGTCTGTATTTTCACTCATTTCAAAGCATAACTATTTGAAAACAGCAAAGCGATATCGAAATTGTTCTTTTACCGTAACCAGGGGCAACCAATTGAACTTTGATTCCTCATTAATGTTGTTCGTCAACAGTACAGCTTTGGCAGAAAGTGGGCAGAACTCTACAGAGAAGAAGATATAATCATCATTTTCTCCCAGATATTTGTGGATATTCCACTAAAATTACAGCAGTGCATCAAGAGAACTTCAACCCCACTGATGATGAAGACAAGAGCATCACATTCATGACCCTGCAAAAGACGTTTTTCATGAAGGACTTGTGTGGGCTGAAAGAACTCCCATTTAGAAAGTTCATCTTACGTCTTATGACAACAAAAACACTAATCTGGAATTGGAACCAATGTAGTTGGGTACTCAGTTAGTTTAGTTTATTGTCAGATGTAGGAAGGAACTGCAGATGCTGGTTTAAACTGAAAATAGACACAAAAAGCTCATCAAGACAGGCAGCATCTCTGGAGAGAAGGAATCGGTGATGTTTCGGGTCGAGAAGAAGGGTCTCGATCCAAAACATCACCCACTCCTGGCCCGCTGAGTTACTCCAGCTTTTTGTGTCTATCTTTAGTTTATTGACAAATGTGTACCAAGGTACAGTGAAAAGCATTTGTTGCATGCTAACCTGTCAGCGGAAAGATAATTCATGATTACAATTGAGCCATCTACAGTGTACAGATACATAATAAAGGGAATAATGTTTAGTGTAAGATAAAGTCCAGCTAAGTCCAATTAAAGTCTGATTAAAGATACTTTCGGGACTTTGACCTTTAACTTTGCTTTCATAAAACTCAAGGACAACAACAGCTTCTTTGTTCCCAACCTTTTTCGTCCTACTGGTGAGGCTAGTTAAATTCAGTCACTTTAATGGTTCATTCAAGTCCATGGTAAAGTTATAACATTGCAGTTTATATACAAAAGTGCACATCTGCTGGCCAATTTCATAAACCATATGGGGCACAGAAAGCATTAACATGAGGGGAAGAAGACATGTAGAAACAAGGAACTGCAGGTGCAGGTTTGCAAAAAAAGACACAAAGTGCTGGAGTAACTCAGCGGGTCAGGCAGCAACCCTGGAGGACATGGACAGGTGATGTCTCGGGATGCGACCTTCAGACTGAGAAAGAACAGATGACTGTTTTTTCTATTCACTGTTATCTGTCCTGAGTTTGTGCCAATGCTAATACAAGCTGTGTCATCAGATGCCACAATCCACCCAAATCTACCCAAGCTATGCTTCTTCACATGAGAATTTAGATAGGAACATTTTCAATCTGCCAAAATAATCTATTTGGATACAACTCATTTAAAATCACAAAGTTTACAAAATACATGGGAAAAGTATTTTGGAACTTTTTGGATGTGTTATTGATGTTGGGTTTTTGTTTCAGGCAGGATGGATTAATGATGGAGAAATGTAATCCATGAATAAAACTGTCAGGATTGAAAGGAAGCAACAAACTGAATGGTAGAAAAGAATGAAGTTGGTTGGCATCTGATCCCTGGACAATCGAACACTTCAATTTAATTAGAGACTTCCAGACGAATTCCTATCCAAAGATCACAAAAGGTTTCACTCATATACTGTCAGCTCTTTCGGACATTTCAAAAATGGCTCTCATCTTCCAACAACTAAGGAAAATCGCCGCTTGACAGGCGATTCTTCCTTGTTAGAATCCAGTCTACAGGCAGTTCAATTCACGTCAGAATATGTGAGACACAGAAAAAGGAAGCTAGGCATGTCAGACAGTGTGGAAACGGGCCCTTTGGTCCAACTTGCCCACATCGGCCAACATGTCCCATCTACACAAGTCCCACCTTTTAGCGCATATCGCTTTAAACATGTCATTTCCACGTACTTGTTTAAATGTTTCTTAATGGCCTGGCCCACTTGGGCGTAATTTGCACGTCATTTGCGCTACATTATTTACGCGTCACGACGCGTGCATGACGTGCATAACACGCGCATGGCGCGTGGTGAGGCGTAGTGGCGTAGGCAGTGACTCGGCACCCAGGATTTTGGGATTCTCAAAATCCTTGCGCGCCACCTGCGTGACGTGCAAAAGCCGCCCAAGTGGGACAGGCCCTTTAGACGTTACGATAGTACCTGCTTCAACTACCTCCTCCAGCAACTCGCTCCATACACCCACCACCCTTTTGTGAGAAAGTTACAATGTATATATGTAAAAATGATTTCTCAGTTGAAATTTAATAAACGTGAGATTGGCCTTGAAGAAAATAAATCACCACAACATCCATTCAAATAGGTTTAAGGTGGAGATAGAAAAATTATTGATTAATACGGGTGTCAGGGGTTATGGGGAGAAGGCAGGAGAATGGGGTTGAGAGGGAAAGATATATCAGCCATGATTGAATGGCGGAGTAAACTTGATGGACCGAATGGCCTAATTCTGCTCCTATCACTTAGGAATTTATTGTAATGTATTCATGCATATGCATGTATATGTTAATGAGTTGGTGCTTTATATAAGCAGGGAATGTTGGGTAATAAACCTCTCTCTCGTTTTCCGGGCATCCTGCGTGTAAGTTGTTATTCATTCTGCCGTCCGGAATATAACAAAATTGGCGATGAGGATGGGATAGAGTTTGTGAACTCATCCTTTAAATACAGTGCAGGACTGTTTTGCAATATGCAGTATTGTTTAACATTTTAAACAGTAAATACGGAGTTGTATCGCAGTTGTTTGCAAGCTGGACACGATAGGCCACAGATCCTTCTATGCAGGGGACTGTAGTTTAAAACAGCAGCTGGATAAATCGGCGAGAGTTTGTCAGGCTATCTCTATGTTGTGTCTACATGGCAAGATGTCATCCTTGGGATTATATAACATATTAGACTGAGTTCTTTTGTCAAGTTCCTTAAACTGAATAGCCTTTGTACAGCTCTTGTCAAGAGTAGAGAGCCTCCTATATGGAGAGAGCAAATATGTTTTTCACGGCAAACAACATAATGGAGATTAGTGGTGAAGGAGAGATTGTGGCTGAAACAAATAAGGCCATTTGCGAATGCATGAAAGCGATTGTGCTCACGGAAATCGGTCCTGAAGTGTACGGCACACTCGTGAATCTCCTTGCACCCCTAAAGGCAAAAGACGTGCCATTCAATGACATTATGAAAAAGTTGGAGGAGCACTTCAACCCAAAGCTACTGGAAATTGCAGAAAGCTATACATTTGGCACTAGAAACCAGAAGCAGAATAAGACAATCAATGAGTACATTGCTGCCTTGAAAAACTTAACTGTGCATTGTAACTTTGGAACCTTTCTCGGATGCGCACTACACAACAGATGTGGTCTAGTGGATGAACAAATTCAGTCGAAACTTAGTCCAAACTCATGAACACTCCAGATCTTACATTCGAGAAAGCATGCAAGATTGCTACCACAATGGAGGTGGCATCAAAGAATGCTCCTGAGTTTCGCCCACCACGGGCTACAGTGGCCGTTTACAGTCACAAGCCTATGTCCAAACCAAGTGGCGCTAAACCAAAGTATGGCGGGGAGCCGAGTTCAGCCAGTTGTTATCATTGCAACAGTAATGATAACAATTTTGTCAATCCCAATTATGTCAGTTCAAAATGGCCAAGTGCTATAACTGCCAGAAGAAAGACCATATCGCCTCAGCATGTCGGGCCAAGCTTAAAGCAGGAAAGCAACAATCTGCAGGAATCAAGCGACAACACCAGAGAGGAGTTCACAACTTGGAGGTGAACCCAGATGGAAATGAACTTGGGTTGTACACCATTTATGCAACCAACATCGATAAGCCTACAACCAGCCAAGGTAAGGACTTTCAAACTAAACTATTGATAAATTAACAGTTAACAGATATGTGTATTGACATAGCAGCAGATTGTTCAGTCATGAGCAGAGACCTGTACGAAACAAAGTTCCCACATACACCATTGTTTGACAGTAAGGTTAAGCTGAGAACGTACTCAGGCGAAGTTTTGAAGACATGTGGACAAATGAATCGTGAAGTTCAGCATAATGGTCAGTTAGTAACACTGCCCATCATAGTGGCCAGCTACAGAAATAAACCAACCCTCCTTGGAAAGGATTGGCTGAGTAGAATAGAGTTAGACCGGAAGAATATTTTCAGCATCGATTGGCCCAAATCACGTCTTGAAAACGTCATCAAGTTCAAGTTCAAGTGAGATTATTGTCATGTGTCCCTGATAGGACAATGAAATTCTTGCTTTGCTTCAGCACAACAGAACATAGTAGGCATTGACTACAAAACAGATCAGTGTGTCCATAAAGCATTATAAATATATACACACATGAATAAATAAACTGATAAAGTGCAAATAACAGATAATGGGTTATTAATGTTCAGAGTTTTGTCCGAGCCAGGTTTAATAGCCTGATGGCCGTGGGGAAGTAGTTATTCCTGAACCTGGTCGTTGCAGTCTTCAGGCAAACATTCAAGCAAACATGCAAACATTTTTGCTGACAGTTACACGGGAATAGCAGGGTACTCTGCACACATTCGACTTAATGCGAGACCTGTGTATTGTCGACCAAGACCTGTACCATAGTATGCGGAACAAAAAGATACTTAGTTGGAGATAGGATCAAAAGTGTTCATGTTGATCAAATGATTCCAGCCAAAGATGAATCAAAAACTGAGCATGAAGTCCTAATCCCTGAGTTTTTATCGGAAAGTGAGTTGGAAGAGACCACTGTGATTGAAACACAAAGTTCAGTTAGTACAGACAAAGGAACAGACTCCTCTGGTCAAAGTCAGGGTACTAAAACAGAGCCAAACAAGCTAACATTTGAGTCAACACCTAAACCTGTTACACCTGTTACTGTTAGATGATCAGGCAGGATCCATAAACCAGTAGTCAGATTAGGTTTGTATGTCAAGTAACTCACTGTATAAATAAAATGAAAATGTGTAGATATGTAAAATATATACATGTTTATCATTTAAGATTTCATTAATACTGGTTTAAATCAAGTATCACAACAACAAAATTGTAACTGAGTACTTAGATTTAATACTTAAAAAAAGGAGAGCAGTATAATGTATTCATGCATATTCATGTATATGTTAATGAGTTGGTGTTCGATATAAGCAGGGAATGTTGGGTGATAAATTTCTCTCTCTGGTGATCCAGGCATCCTGCGTGTAAGTTGTTATTCATTCTGTTGTCCGGAATATAAGATTTATGAAGCCTTGTTAGCTACAAATTACATAGACAAGAAATTGAATCTGATTGTTATAGCCACTTAGGTGTCCTCTTATTTCACCCTGTCAGAGAAATTCACTTTGTTCTACCAGGCACAAACCTTCATTTTCTCTGCAATCTAGATCAGCTTGTTTCTCTCTTACTCGTTTACGATGAAAAGTACTTTAATTGGTTCTTTTTCTGCTTTCTGAACCTGCCTGACGTTGAGTATTTCCAGAAATTTCTGTTTTCTTATTTCTGACCTGTTCTTGTTGTCATAGTATTGATGTTTGGCAAAATATAATATTTGCCCATGACCGTCAAAACCCAGTGAGCAGTGCATTTTATTTTAACACCAGCAGACTAACATCACACAGACCAGACTTCCCACCATTGCCTCTATCTCTACACTTTATGCTGCCTGGGGAAATCAGCCAACATAATCAACGACTTCTCCCACGCCGGCTATTCCTTCTTCTTCCTGCTCCTGTCTGGCAGTAAGGGGTACAGAAGCTTGAAAACCTGCAACACAAGACTCAGAAACAGCTATTTTTCCCCTCTGTATCAGGCTTCTCAATGTTCCTTCCATAAGGTCCTAAGGTCATAAGTGATAAGAGCAGAATTAGGCCATTCGTCCCACTGTCTACGCCATTCTCTCCCTCCTAACCCCATTCTGCTGCCTTCTCCCCATAACCACTGACACCTGTACTAATCAAGAATCTATCTATCTCTGTCTTAAATATATCCACTGATTTGGCCTCCACAGCTCCACTTGGCCTCCATAAGCTAGGGTATTGTCCGATAGAGCTCTTAAAGATGGTGGAGTCAGGGGATATGGGGAGAAGGCAGGAACGGTTTACTGATTGTGGATGATCAGCTATGATCACATTGAATGACGATGCAGGCTCAAAGGGCGGAATGGCCTACTCCTGCACCTATTGTCTATTGTCTATTGTCTATTGATTCACCACTCTCGCATTGTTTATGAATTTTTCTTGAGCTTGTGTTGATTGTATTTATGTATAGTATATCTGATCTGTTTGTGTACCATGCAAAACAAAGCTTTTCACTGTACCTCAGTACACGTGACAATAATAAACACAGAGAATGCTCCCATGTAATAGTACAAAATGCCCAAGAATGCCATGAACATAAAATAATTCCTATTCAGTTCAAACGTCCAACTAAATAAATATCGTCAATTGCCAGTCAAACCGGCCCATCGAGTTCGCACCAAAATTTAAGGATGTTCTTTTAGGAAGGAGATGAGGAGAAATGTATTTAATCAGAGGGTGGTGAATTTGTGGAATTCTTTGCCACAGAAGGCTGTAGAGGCCGTTAGCCGATATTTTTAAGGCAGAGATAGATTTTGGATCAGTACGGGTGTCAGAGGTTATGGGCAGAAGGCAGGGGAATGGGGTTAGGAGGAAGAGATTGATCAGTCATGATTGAATGGCAGAGTAGACTTTATGGGCCGAATGGTCTAATTCTACTCCTATCACTTATAACCATATGACCGGCGATCACCCCATACAGTAGCACTACCCTACACACTAGGGATAATTTACAATTTACTGAAGCCAATTAACGGATAAAGCTGTACATCTTTGGAGTGTGGGAGGAATCCGGAGTGCCTGGAGAAAATTTGCGTGGTCAGACAGTACCCATAGTCAGGGTCGAACCAGGGTGTCTGGCGCTGTAAGGCAGCGTCTCCAACGCTACGCCACTGTGCCACCTCATGATCACAAAGCTCCCAAGATCCCAATGGTTTCACAGTTTTAATTGGGACACCTTTCCAAGAGGGCTACCATATCCTCAAACAGTACTTACTAGATTCCTATCAGGTCGCTCGGGTCAGGAAATCAATTCATTTATTTCCATCCACATTATCCCGACATTAATATGCAGTGGGCTCGAAACAAGGATTGCAGATGCTGGATTACAAAAGAAGACGCAGAGTGCTGGAGCAGTTCAGCAGGGCAGGCACTATTTAAGAACATGGACAGGTGACGGTTCTGGTTGGGATCAGTCTGAAGAAGGGTCCCGACCTGAAATGACACCTATCCATGTTCTCCTGCTATGCTCCATGACCCGCTGAACGACTCCAGCGCTCTGTGCTGCAAATTTCCTTCAGGTTTTGTCCATTATAATTTATAAATTTGGAAGTACATTAGGATTGAAATTGAAGTGAGCCACATAGTTCACAGACCGTTTTTTTCCTCCGTCGCTCAAATGGTCCCTTAAACAGTATCAACAGTTCAAACTTCTTTACTTAGAGGAAGGATTGTTTGAATTGTTTTCAATATTTTCGCAATCCACTTAAAAATATAAATGCCAGATTGGCATTCCCTGCTCAGACAGATGAAGACAGAGAGCACGAAACAGCATTGCAGCCGACATATCCAGCCTTAGAAATCCAGCCAAAATCATGGTGCTTTATTTAATACCTTGCTGCAGGACATACTGATTTATTAACAAATGTTCTGCTTCAAACTTTCCTTTGCCTTTTATAGATCTCAATTTATGCTTTGATTGCACAGTATTTATTGTTTTTTTGTCAGAAAGAAAACCCTATGTTTGCTCTTATCACTGTGTTTAAGCCAAAATGATCGATCTTTGATTTTGGAAAGCTCGGAAGAAGAGCACTTTACGGGGTCAAATGGAGCCAGATGGAATCTATCACCTGGACTCATCGAGCACAGATCCAATCTGTACGCAATTACTTAGCCAGATGTGGAGGGCAGGGTGAGCCAGTTACCACCCCCAACCCACGCCTGGAAACCAGGTGGCAAAGCTGCAGCATCACGTTAGGATTGAACGTGAAACAGTGCTCCACACTGGCACCGTAGTGGAGCTGCTGCCTCAAAGCACCAGAGACCTGGGTACAAACCAGGCTTCAGATGCTGTCTGCATAGAACTAGCACCTTCACCCTGTGACCGCATGGGTTTTCTCTGGGTTCCCGGTTTCCTCCCATGTTCCAAAGACATGCAAACCATGCAGGTTTGCAGGTTATGCAGGAAGGAACTGCAGATGCTGATTTAAACTGAAGATAGACACAAAAAGCTGGAGAAGCTCTGCAGGTCAGGCAGCATCTCTGGAGAAAAGGAATAGGTGATCTGAAGAAGGGTCCCGACCCGAAACGTCACCCATTCTTTTTGTCCAAAGATGCTGCCTGACCGGCTGAGTTACTCCAGGTTTTTTGTGTCTATTTTCAGGTTTATAGGTTAATTGGCGTCTGTAAATTGTCCCTAGTGTGTAGGATGCAAAAGGGGGATATATAGAACTAGTGTACGGGTGATCATTGGTCAGTGCACTTGGTGGGCCGATGGGCCTGTTTCGACATAGTACCTCTAAACTAAACTAAACTAACAATTCTGCTATATTCCAATTTACTTCTCCAGTGGATTGTCACCTTGTCGTGGTGGAGAAGCTTGTGTGAACCTGAGATCCTGAGAGCGATGCCGTCTGGAGCTATGCTCCTGGTAGGGCCACCCATGGCGGTAAGGTCGAGGGGGGAGGTTTATGATAAAGAGCAATCCAACCAAGACCTCAACGGTGGAACAGGTGGAGGACGATGGCTGACCTTAGTGGAGCGTCACAACAGCTGCGAAGGCGGATGAAGGCTGCAGCAGAAAAGGCTCTCTGGTCATCTTGGATTCCATGCCACTGGATCCTGACCCAGATCTGTCAAGGACCTGGTGGCTGTCTGTGCAGCAGTCTCCCCACGTTAAACAAAGTCACGCACAGGCGTCCTCCATATAGCACGCTGGAGGGGTGAAGGAAAACACAAAATGCAAACCAATGCCTTGTGGCTATTACCTTATTCAGGAAACGTGAAGACAGGATCCGGCGGAATACGCGGAGGAGACCACCATTTGGTGGTCCAATGGGTAGGAAGGTGGACCTAGCAAAGTGTCGTGGAGCGCAATTAGGGCACAATGTTCACGCAGAACACTGGTAGCCATCCACTGCATCCTGACCTATCTTGACTATGTCATGCCACTGGATCCAGATAGGCTGGGACGAGAAAGTGAGAAAGTGAGGCTGATGATTTGCGCAATTCTCCCTCACTTTAATCCAAGCCAAGCACAAGTCATGACTTCAGGACCCGTACCGCCCAACTGGGCGAAGCAAGGTCACCATAGGAGCGCGTGCAGCTGAGAAGAAGCGCACGCAGAAGCTCAGAGGAAACACGCTGCGTGCAAGGCTCGAGCCACTTCAACTTCTACTGCAGCACCCACCCAACTGTGTCCCATATGCGGGCGAGCCTTCCGGGCCTGGATCGGTCTCAATAGTCACCTCCAGACCCACAAACAAAAACACTGAAGTCATGGTCTTCTTCGACTATGGAGGACGAACAACAACAGCAACTCCAATTTAGATATTTTTATGCTTTGCCATTTAGATATTTAAAATTGATCTGTGCTCTGGTTTCCTCCCACACTGAGTTAATTGGCTTTGGTAAAATATTATAAATTGTCCCTAGTGTGTAGGATAGTGCTAGTGTACGGGGATCGCTGGTCGATGCAGACTCGGTTGGTCGAAGGGCCGGTTTCCGTGCTGTATCTCTAAAACCTAAAACATCTTGGACTTTCAGCGGCTTTCTCAAATGCACACGAGCAGAAATAGGCAATTTCCTTCACAATCTCCAGCCAGGAGGCAGCAGGATTCAGTTACATTAAAGTAAGTAAGTAAGTATATTTTATTTATATAGCACGTTTAAATCAACTCGCGTTGAAACCAAAGTGCTCTACATAAAAGAAATAATTAAGTTTCCGTACATTCATAGAAAAAGTGCTGCAGCTCAAGTTGTTGATGTGGAGACAAACTCAAATGCCAACTAGTTTACTTGCAGATGTCATTTATTCTGCAGATGGCCAGGGATTTAAAAAAGCTGGGGCTTCATTTGTACGACGTGTTTTGAGTTTCCTGCCCACAACCCATCCATCCAGCTCCTCTCTGGAGTTAAAAGTAATAGCATTTGTACGAGAAATATTAAAATATGATAAACTATTGGAAAACATCAGAGAAAAAGAGGAATTCATTGTCATAAAATGCAGAGGAGGAGGCAGATTAAATAATCAACGAATCATTGTAGATTCTTGATGAAGTAACCTGCAGGCACATAGGGGAAATAGCACTTGAGTGGGACAAAGTGGATTTCATATCTTCAAGTGACATAAAAGGCCATTCATCCCATCGTCTTATGTGAGCTCTTAGAGCATACCCATTCGTACCATACCCGCATTCCCCATACTGCAATAATATTTACATAAGATAGGTACATGGATAGGAAAGATTTAGATCGATACTAGAATAAATGGGTCCTGTTGGGTCCCATGTTCACACGGGAGGGCTGGTCCCCAAATGCATTATTTTACATCTCCACCAATTCCAATATTGGTGACTAGTGGGGGGGCTTTCTGGAGCGCTAGTATGGGTGTTGTGGGCTGAAGGGACTGGTTTCCAGAGGGCTAGTATGGGCATTGAGAGCCAAATGGATTCTTGGACTGGCAGCTCAGTCACTCAGGTCTGGTGGGCTGGCAGCTCAATCACTCAGGCCTGGTGGGCTGGCAGCTCAGTTACTCAGGCCTGGTGGGCTGGCAGCTCAGTCAATCAGGTCAGGTGGGCTGGCAGCTCAGAAACTGCCAGAAATTCTGCCAACAGATGAGAGACTCTGTGAGAAAGAAGGGGGAGAGGGTGAAGAATCAATTTTAGACACGTTTCCTCTTTTTCTGCAGATCACAGCAATGAAGGAGGAAAGTCTATCCTGGCCTGGATCTCACATGGAGCCAATGAAGGGAGGGAGAAAAATACTGGGGTTAGGTTTAACACTTGCGGGGGGAATAGTTACTGATGGGCTGAAGGGAATCCTCCTGGGCTAGTATAGACATGTTGGGCCAAAGGGGCTCTTTAAAAAAAAATCTGTGAAATCTCAGAGAAAGGCACTTTTTCTGCACTTTTCCTGGCCTGGCACGGGCCTTTTGGGCCAAAATGCTCCTCCTGGGCTAATATGGGCATTTTGGGCAAAAGGGACTGGTTTCTCGGCTAATATGGGCCTTGTGGGCCGAAAGTAGTGGTTTCAGGCAGGCCAAACAACTCATTTCATTTCATTTCCATTTCATTTCAAGCACATGGCAGGCCAAACAGCTCGTTGCATTTTCATGTCATTTATATTTCCATTGCAGTTTCAAGGACAGGGAAGGCCAAGCCAAACAGCTGATTGTACTTTCACTTCTCTTCCATTGCCATTGCAGTATCAAGCACAGGGCAGGCCAAGCCAAACAGCTGATTGCATTTTCACTTCACTTCCGTTGCCATTACAGTTTCAAGCACAGGGCAGGCCAAGTCAAACAGCTGATTGCATTTTCACTTCACTTCCGTTGCCATTACAGTTTCACAGTCAAGCTGGTGGAATTCAGGTTCAGTACAGGATGTTACAAGGTAGGCTGATTCCCGTCAAACATAACATAAAACACAACATCATACAATATACAGTACATGCATGGGGAGGATATGTGCTGTTATCATAGTGTGTTCAGAATTCGGATTGCGTGTGGGTAAAAACTGTTTTTAAATCGAGATGTCTTGGCGGACAGTGAGCTGTAGCGCCTTCCTGATGGCAGCAGGTGGAAGATGTGGTGAGCTGGGTGGGAGGGATCAGAGATGATTTTCTTCACCCTTGACACAGACCGTTTGTGATGGAGTGATTCTATTGATGGAAGGGGAGTGCTGATGATTTTGGATGCTTTGTTAACTATGCGTTGTAATTTATTACGGGAGTGAGTGTCTAAACTGCTGAACCAGACTGTAATTGATGAAGTGAGCATGCTTTGGATGATGGCTGTGTAGAATTTGATTAGAAGGTGTTTCCTTACTCTAAACTTCTTGAGCTGGCGGAGGAAGAAGAGTCTTTGGTTTGCTTTTTTGTAGATGTGATTTGAATTGATTTTCCATTTGAGGTTATTGCTTATGTGAGTGCCAAGAAATTTGAATGAGTCAGTGGTGGATATGGGTTCGCCTGAGATGAGTAGGGGGGTCTTGGGTTGTGCCTTACGTCTGAAATCAATGATGAGTTTGTGTGTTTTTGATGTGTTGAGTAAGAGGTTATTATCTGTGCACCAAGTGACTGCTTTGTGTGTTTGAGTGCGGTATTCTGTTTCATTATTGTTCGAGATGAGACCTATGATGGTTGTGTCATCTGCGTATTTATAAATTTTAACTGAACTATGCTGGGATGTGAATTGGTTTGTGTAGAGTGAGAATAACCAGGGAGACAAGACACAGCCCTGAGGGGCTCCTGTGCTGAGGTGCAGGGGGTGAGATATTGTGTTATGTATCTTCACCCTCTGTTGTCTGTTCCAAAGGAAGCTGTAGATCCAGTGACAGATGCAGGGGTCGATGTTCATGTCCGTTAATTTATGGAAGAGTTTAACCGGGTTGATGGAGTTAAATGCCGAACTGAAGTCCATGAACAGGATGCGGGCGTACGTGTTGGCGGTTTCCAGGTGTTGCAGAGTGTGATGAATGGCCAGATTGACTGTGTCTTCCACTGACCTATTGGCTCTGTATGCGAATTGGTGTGGGTCCAAATTGGAGGAAGTGCTGGTTTTGAGGTGAGCAAGAATAATGCGCTCGAATGACTTCATGGCCACAGATGTAAGGGCAATCGGTCTATAGTCATTGAGTCAGGATGATGTGTTGGACTTGGGCACAGGGATGATGGTAGATTGTTTGAAGCACTGGGGCACTGTACATTGGCAGAGGGATGAGTTGAAGATGCCGGTGAATACAGGGGCCAGTTCTGCTGCACAGTGATGAAGCACTGCTGGGCTGATGTTGTCTGGGCCTGCAGATTTATTTTTCTTCTGTCTCCTGAAGGTAGTCCTCACCTCGGCCTCCTGGATGTGGAATGGAGGTGGAGGAAGAGGAGAGGGGGATAATGGTGGAGGGACTGGAGACTGTTCAAACCTGCCATAGAAAGTGTTCAATCTATCTGGGAGTTGATGATCATTATCTGGGATGGGGGTGGATGTCTTTTTGTAGTTGGTCATTTCCTGGAGTTTTTTCCAGACAGTTCTAGTGTTGTTTGTTGATATTTCTTGTTCTAATTTGGTGGCATAATTGTGTTTGGCTTTCCTTATTGTGGACCTTAGTTTATATTTTACAGCCATGTAGTCCTGCTTGTTTCCAGATTTATATGCAGCATTTTTATCAGTTCTTAATTGTTGAATTTCTTTTGTGAACCAGGGCTTATTGTTATATTGTTTAACAGTTCTTGAAGGGATACAGAGTTGCTCGCAGAATTGGACATATGACGTTACTGTGTCCGTGTAGTCGTGGAGGTCTCCAGCTGTGCGGAAAACTTCCCAATCAGTGCATGCGAAGCAGCCTTGCAGCTTTTCGATGGCGTCTGTAGACCACGACCTAACAGATTTGGGCGAAGTTTTTGAGGATTTTATTTTTTGCCTATACTTTGGGATAAGCAGCAGCATCGCGTGGTCTGACTTGCCCAACGGAGCTCCTACAAAGGCACGGTAAGCCTCCTTAAACGGAGTATAGCAGTGGTCGAGCGTGTTGCTCCCTCTGCTGGGGCAGGTCACGTGCTGGTGGTAGTTTGGAAGCTCAGTGGACAGGTTGGTATGGTTGAAGTCGCCTAACACAATTATTGCTGCATCTGGGTATGAATTTTCTGTGTTGGATATATGACAGGCTAGTTCGCTCATGGCGGCGTTAGCATTAGCCTCAGGTGGAATATAAACACCGATTACAATGACCGATGCAAATTCTCTGGGGAGGTAGGTGGGTCTGCATGTGATAGTAAGGTGCTCCAAGAGTGGGGAACATACCTGGCTGAGTGAGGTGGAGTTTGTGCACCAGCGATGGTTTATCATAATGCATATTCCACCACCTTTTGACTTGAAAGATAGTTCAGCTGACCTGTCGGCTCGGTGAAGTGTATATCCTGGCAGCGTTACTGCTTGGTCGGGCACTGACTGATCCAACCAGGATTCAGTCAGGCAGATGGCAGAGCAGTTGCTGTAGTTCCTGTTGGTCTGAATCAGAAGCTGGAGTTTGTCCATCTTGTACCGGAGAGATCTAACATTTGCCAGCAGGAGGGCTGGGAGAGGAGGTCGGAATGGGCGCCTCTTGAACCTCGAGAGGATACCGGAGCGTCTGCTTCGTTTGGCGGTCTGCGGTCCGCGGTCCGCGGTCTGCGGTCGGCTTCGTTTGCCGGTCTGCGGCCAGAATGTAGAGAGACCCGGGGAGAGACCCGGGGAAACAAGCGTTATTTCCTTCGGTAGAGATGGCCTCAGGACTCCGTGGATGTTAAGTTTGAAATTTAGAAGTTCCCATCGGGTGTATTGGATTAAACATGACACATTGCGAACGTATAACACAGACACGAGTACAATAGACAGGAGCACAACTTGTACTGGGGCGCGCCTCGCGGCCGCCATTTTACCAGCTGATTGCATTTTCACTTCATAGAAAAATAGAAAAATAGAAACATAGAAACATAGAAAATAGGTGCAGGAGTAGGCCATTCGGCCCATCGAGCCTGCACTGCCATTCAATATGACCATGGCTGATCATCCAACTCAGTATCCTGTACCTGCGTTCTCTCCATACCCCCTGATCCCTTTAGCCACAAGGGCCACATCTAACTCCCTCTTAAATATGGACAATAAACTGGCCTCAACTACCTTCTGTGGCAGAGAATTCCACAGATTCACCACTCTGTGTGAAAAATGTTTTTCTCATCTCGGTCCTAAAAGACTTCCCCCTTATCCTTAAACTGTGACCCCATGTTCTGGCCTTCCCAAACATCGGGAACAATCTTCCTGCATCTAGTCCGTCCAACCCCTTAAGAATTTTGTAAGTTTCTATTAGATCCCCCCTGTCCACAGTCTGTTCGTGTTGGTCGAAATGTGTCAGCCTCGATAACAATCAGCACAGGAGCACCTCAAGGCTGCATGCTCAGCCCCCTGCTGTACTAACTCTATAGTCATGACTGCGTAGCCGGTCACAGTGCGAACTACATCATCAAGTTCGCTGATGACACCACTGTTGTGGGACGTATCACTGATGGGGATGAGTCAGAGTATAGAAGAGAGATCGAGCAACTGTCCATATGGTGCCTGCACAATAACCTGGCCCTCAACACCAGCAAAACCAAGGAACTGATTGTGCACTTTGGAAGGAGTAGGATGGGGACCCACAGCCCCGTTTATATCAATGGGTCGATGGTTGAAAGGGTCAAGAGCTTCAAATTCCTGGGCGTGCACATCTCTGAAGATCTTTCCTGGTCCGAGAACACTAATGCAATTATCAAGAAAGCTCATCAGCGCCTCTACTTCCTGAGAAGTTTACGGAGAGTCGGTTTGTCAAGGAGGACTCTCTCTAACTTCTATAGGTGCACAGTAGAGAGCATGCTGACCGGTTGCATCATGGCTTGGTTCAGCAACCCGAGCCCCCTGGAGAGGAAAAGACTACAAAAAGTAGTAACCACTGCCCAGTCCATCATCGGCTCTGACCTTCCTTCCATCGAGGGGATTTACCGCAGTCGCTGCCTCAAAAAGGCTAGCAGTATCATCAAAGACCCACACCATCCTGGCCACACACTGAAGACTGCAACAACCAGGTTCAGGAATAGCTACTTCCCCACAGCCATCAGGCTATTATACCTGGCTCAGACAAAACTTTGATTATTAACAACCAATTATCTGTTATTTGCACTTTATCATTTTATTTATTCTTGTGTGTATATATTTATATGGACACATTGATCTGTTTTGTAGTAAATGCCTACTATGTTCTGTGTGCTGAAGCAAAGCAAGAATGTCATTGTCCTATCAGGGACACATGACAATAAACTCACTTGAACTTGAACTTGAACTCAAAAGTCTAAATTCTAGCGTGTACAAGCCGAGTCTATCCAATCTTTCTTCATATAAAAGTCCTGCCATCGCAGGAATCAGTCTGGTGAACTTTCTCTGTACTCCCTCTATGGCAAGAATGTCTTTCCTCAGATTAGGAGACCAAAACTGTACACAATACTCCAGGTGTGGTCTCACCAAGGCCCTATACAACTGCAGTAGAACCTCCCTGCTCCTATACTCAAATCTTTTTGCTATGAATGCTAACATACCATTCGTTTTCTTCACTGCCTGCTGCACCTGCATGCCTACTTTCAATGACTGGTGTACCATGACACCCAGGTCTCGTAGCATCTCCCCTTTTCCTAATCGGCCACCATTCAGATAAGAGTCTACTTTCCTGTTCTTGCCACCAAAGTGGATAACCTCACATTTATCCACATTATACTGCATCTGCCATGTATTTTCCCACTCACCCAACCTATCCAAGTCACCTTGCAGCCTCCTTGCATCCTCCTCACAGCTAACACTGCCCCCCAGCTTCGTGTCATCCGCAAACTTGGAGATGTTGCATTCAATTCCCTCATCCAAATCATTAATATATATTGTAAATAGCTGGGGTCCCAGCACTGAGCCTTGCGGTACCCCACTAGTCACTGCCTGCCATTCTGAAAAGGACCCGTTTACTCCTACTCTTTGCTTCCTCATGTCAGCTCAAGACTTAGAAAAACTTGTACATGCCTTTATTAATAGTAGGCTAGATTATTGTAACGGTCTCCTTGCAGGTCTTCCAAAAAAAAACTGTCAGGCAGCTACAGCTTGTTCAGAACGCTGTTGCTAGAGTTCTAACAAAGACCAAAAAATTTGAGCATATTACACCAATTCTTAAATCCTTACATTGGCTCCCTGTATGTCAGAGAATTGATTTTAAAATCCTGCTGCTCACCTATAAATCACTACATGGTTTAGGGCCAAAGTATATCACTGACATGCTGCCACTATATAAGCCTTCTAGACTGCTAAGATCTTCTGAAACCAATCTGCTAGTGATTCCCAGAGTAAATACAAAACATGGGAAAGCAGGATTTAGTTACTATGCAACAAATAGCTGGAATAAACTTCCTGAAGATTTAAGACTTGCCTCAACTTTGACCACTTTTAAAACAAGACTGAAAACTTTTATGTTTACTTTAGCTTTCAGCTAAATCTTAACTACATTGCACTTTTAACTTTTGCACTTTTTATAATGCATTTTTAATTTTTCTTTTCTTTTCTTTTAGTTCTTCTATTTTATTTCATTTTATTATTTCATTTATTGTATGACATGTTTTTATGTGAAGCACTTTGAGTCTGCCTCGTGTATGAAATGTGCTATATAAATAAAGTTGCCTTGCCTTGCCTTGCCTTGCCTTCCTGTCAGCCAGCCAGTTCTCTATCCACATCAATACTAAACCACCAATACCATGTGCTTTAAGTTTGCATACTAATCTCTTATGTGGGACCTTGTCGAAAGCTTTCTGAAACTCCAGATATAACACATCCACTGGTTCTCCCCTATCCACTCTACTAGTTACATCCTCGAAAAATTATATAAGATTCATCAGACATGATTTACCTTTCATAAATCCATGCTGACTTTGTCCAATGATTTCACCACTTTCCAAATGTGCTGCTATCCCATCTTTAATACCTGACTCTAGCATTTTCCCCACTACCGATGTTAGACTAACCGGTCCGTAATTCCCCGTTTTTTCTCTCCCTCCCTTTTTAAAAAGTGGGGTTACATTAGCTACCCTCCAATCCTCAGGAACTACTCCAGAATCTAAAAATTTTGGTTAATTATTACAAATCATCCACTATTTCACTAGAACAAATTAACGAAAGATGTGTAAAAAGCTAACAATAATAAAAGAAACATGCGGCCTGTGGGCTAGGTGAAAAAAACACCCAATTTAGGGTCCACACAACATTGGCTTACTGTTGGAGTAATTCAAAATAGCTCTCTCCCACTCTCTATCTCTCTCTCTGGCTCTCTCACTCTCTTTTTCTCTCTCTCTCTCTTCCTTCTTCACCCTCTCCATCTCTCAACTATCCAGTTTTACCATGAAAAATGAAATGATTTTCACTTCAACTACTGTTTCTAAATGAACTGCAAGCACTGCAATTATAAATCTTACCCATCACTATCCACCGAGTAAATTGAGATGGCCGTGTGTTGAACAAGTAAATTTTGAGAGTTAAATGAAGCTAATGGCAGATGGGACAGCTTAAGCAAGTGATTACTGTGCATTGAAGGTATACACACTGCAGCCATGGTAAACACCAAAGGCAGTGGGGATAACTGTCCAATACAACTCAACTCTCACCACCTGCTGTGTTCACTGAGCCCACTGCGGTTTGAACATGAAAACTTTGTCAGACAAGGAAAGCTAATGACAGATCTCCAGCAGCTACAAGAAGTGAAAATCACACGATTAACACGACTGACAATTCCCTCAATTCTACAAGTGCTCTGAATCAGCATTTCTCTATAGAATTCAGGCAGTGGTGAGGTTCTTAAATCACAAATGTTCTGACTTGGTCATAGCCATATTTAGTTTTGTTTAGTTCAGAGATACAGTGCGGAAACAGGCCCACTGAATCCGCACCGATCAGCCATCACCGCACATTAACTGGCCTACACACACTAGGGACAATTTACACATATACCAAGCCAATTTACCTACATACTGCACGTCTTTGGAGTGTGGGAGGAAACCAAACTTCTCTGAGTAAACCCACGCAGTCACGGGGAGAATGTGCAAACTCCATACAGACAGTAGTATAGGGGAGGATATTGCTCCAGGTGTCAGTGGGTTGGCAGATTGCCCGGATTCCAGTGCTGTGTCTCGAGGGGTGGTTATCTGCGAGATTCGGGACTTTCTGAAAATACACAAGTGTTCTAAAACTAAAATCGAAGCGGCAGGGAGACGTTGGACAGATCTGCCGGGATTTATTAAGATACTTGATATTATTTTTGGCAGCAAAGACAGTGGTCTTCCCAAGTCTGAGAAGCATCAATTTGGGGACTTTTTGAAGTTCCTAAGAGAGAGGATCCCCACTCCCATGAGGTGTGAGGAAAATTTCTAGTGTGCTTGCACATTCACAGTTGCCAGTCCAACCCTAAATGGTGGTAGAGGGGACTTTCGTAGATCATCTATCAGTCCTCAGAGAGGGGAAATATGCAGTGAGTTTGCTGCAAGAGATGCATACTGTTGTCAGTGATGAACCCACCTGGCAACTGGAGTGGGAAGGGGAGGTCTACATGAACCACCTCAGCACACATTCCAGTGGGGTGGCTTTCCTGTTGGCCCCGACTTCCCAGCCAGAGATCCCGAAGGCACAGGAAGTTGTGCCTGGTCATTTGCTCTATCTGGCCGTGAGCCTGGATGGCATGATGTTACATTTCATTAACATGTGCACCCCCAGCACTGGCACAATGCAGGCCTGCCTACTTCAAGAGGTGACTGCTCTGTTGAGCACTATTGATAGCGGATAGTGTGTTTTCCTGGGGGGGGGGGGGGGATTGAAACATAGAAACATAGAAACATAGAAAATAGGTGCAGGAGGAAGCCATTCGGCCCTTCGAACCAGCACCGCCATTCATTATGATCATGGCTGATCGCCCCCTATCAATAACCCGTGCCTGCCCATATCCATTGACTCAACTAGCCCCTGGAGCTCTATCTAACTCTCTCTTAAATCCATCCAGTGACTTGGCCTCCACTGCCCTCTGTGGCAGGGAATTCCATAAATTCACAACTCTCTGGGTGAAAACGTTTTTTCACACCTCAGTCTTAAATGACCTCCCCTTTATTCTAAGACTGTGGCCCCTGGTTCTGGACTCGCCCATAATTGGGAAAAATGTTCCTGCATCTAGCTTGTTCAGTCCTTTTATAATTTTATATGATTCTATAAGATTCCCCCTCATCCTTCTAAACTCCAGTGAATACAAGCCTAGTCTTTTCAATCTTTCCTCATATGACAGTCCCGCCATCCCAGGGATCAATTTCGTGAACCTACGCTGCACTGCTTCAATCACAAGGATGTCCTTCCTCAAATTAGGAGACCAAAACTGTACACAATACTCCAGATGTGGTCTCAGCAGAGCCCTATACAACTGCGGAAGAACCTCTTTACTCCTATAGTGAAATCCTCTACTGCTATACTGAAATCCAAGTATGCAATTCCAAATTGCAATTGCATATTTGAGATGTGAGATCGCTCTGGTACTCAGTGTGCCCCTGCTGTAGCGAAGAAGTTGAGAGGTTTGATTGAGTTGATTGATTCATGACGGAACCTCCACCCTGATTCCAATGCTTTTCGCAGAGGCCTAAGGGGGGGGGGGGGGTTCCTGCATCGATCGCATGTACATCTCCGGTGCTTATGTCTCCCGTGTCTCGGCGGCCTCAATGTGGCTGGTGCCGTGCTCAGACCACTGTCTGGTGTGAGTGGACTTTAATCCAGCGCCCACACGGGCTGGGTCAAAGTAGGTGAGAGACTCATGACCTCCCTATCAGAATGCCGCCAGCGGAAATGGCAAATTCTACTGGAGCCAACTGATATGGCAAAAAACAGCAAAAAGGCATGGAGCCTCATCCGAAAAATCAGCAATGACCCATCAACACCAACACATCAACAGTATACCACCACGGCCAACCAAGTTGCGCATCAGTTGCTGCTCAATGGGAAATCCACCACCAAACAGCCAAGACCAAAGGCAGACCGACTTCAGCACTCCCAAAACACCGGACTGACTGAGCCGTTCTCCCTTGAAGAGCTCAATACCAGCATCAAAGCCCTCAAGACTGGCAAAGCCATCGGCCTGGACAATATTTTCACAGAGGAGATCAAGCAGTTTGGACCTCTGACACGGAAGTGGGTCCTTGAGCTGATGAACAACTGCATGCTGACAAGAAACATCCCAAAGATCTGGAGGAAAACCAAAATCATCGCTCTTCTAAAACCCGGTAAAGATCCAGCATATGCAAAGAGCTTCCGCTCAATCTCCCTGCTATGCCACCCGTACAAGCTGTTTGAGCGCCTGATCCTCAACAGGCTTGCCCCAGTCGCTGAACCAGCCATCATCCCTCAACAAGCTGGATTCCGACCTGGCAAATCCACAACAAGTCAACTTCTGAACCTCACACAGCACATTGAAGATGGGTTCCAGAAAGGACTGGTGACAGGAGCCGTCTTTGTTGATCTGTCTGCCGCGTATGACACTGTGAACCACCGCCTCCACCTAAAAAAGATCTTGGAGAATACCAAATACCTGGCACTCACGGACCTCATCGGAGCCCTCCTGAAAGATAGGCGCTTCTATGTTGTCCTTAACAACAAGCAAAGTCGCTGGCGACGACAATGGAATGGCTTGCCTCAAGCTAGTGTGCTGGCTCCACTACTATATAACATCTACACCAATGACCAGCCAATGGACCAGAATACTGAGCGGTTCATCTACGCCGACGACCTCTGTGTAACATCCCAAGAGAGTACGTTTGAAGCTGTAGAAGCGAATCTCACCTCAGCCCTAGATGAGCTACACCTCTACTACGAGCGCAACCACCTACATGCAAACCCATCTCAGGAACCAGGAAGCAAACAGACCCCTTAACATCACATGGTCTGGAACACCTCTTGAGCACTGCACCAACCCTGCCTACCTCGGTGTAACACTGGATCACACTCTCTCCTATAAGGAACACGTCAAAAACACCAAACTGAAATAACTCCCGAAATAACATCCTCCGGAAGCTGACCAACTCCAAATGGGGAGCCACAGCACACACATTAAGATCTACTGCTCTGGCCCTGTGCTACTCCTCTGCGGAGTATGCGTGTCCTGTTTGGGAGAGATCATCCCAGCGTTGAATAACACCTGCCGCTCAATCACTGGCTGCCCACCAACATAAACAACCTGCACCTCCTCGCTGGCATTGCCCCTGCTGATGTGAGACGGGAAGTCGCCAGCCGAGTAGAGATGACCAAGGCCACCAGTGATGAACGCCACCTCCTCTACGGACGTGTACCCCCGGCCCAACGGCTGAAGTCCAGGAGAAGCTTTCTCAGCCATGTCCAGCCCCTAATAGCATCACGGGAAGAAACCAGACTCCAACTATGGACAAAAAGGCTTGAGGACGACCCCCCTCCTACTGACATGGGTATCCCTCCTTCTGAAGCCCTCCCTCCGGGCTCAGAAGCACCATGGGTCCAGTGGAAGATGCTCAACCGCCTGAGAACAGGAACAGGGCGATCAAAAGCTGCCTTGGCCAGATGGGGCTATGAAACTGGCCAAACCACCTGTGAATGTGGAGAAGAGGACCATACAATGCAGCACTGCCTTGTCTGCCCCCTACTACCCAACCAGTGCAGCCCAAAGGATCTTGCAGTGTTCAATAAAAATGCAAAGGAATGGGAAACTGTCATATAGCCAACCAGCTTCAAAGACACGAAAAGAAGAAGATGGGCTGGGTCCGGGTACTGGCACTTTAATAACCGGCTGCTGGAGGATCGGTGTTTCCGGGAGTCATTCAGTCGATTTTGGGTGAAGTGGAGAGAGAGGCAGAGGAGCTTCCCTTTAGGCAGTGGTGGGATGTGGGGAAGGCTTACATCCGTCTCTTTTGTCAGGAATACACGTGGGGCGGAACTCGGCGGTCGAGAGGGAGTTACTCGACGCCGAGTCTCGCCTGGGTCGGATTGGCGAAGACTCCTGTGAGTGGGGAAAGTATCAGGAGAAGAAGGAAGTTTTGAGGAACCTGCAGCTTGAGCGGTCCTGAGGCGCTTACGTGAGGTCCAGGGTCCAGATGCTGCACGATCTGGACCGTGCATCACCTTTCTGTTTCTCTCTGGAGAAGGGGCGGGTAGCCCGCAAACAGCTCATTCAGCTGCTCGCAGATGATGGCTCCTTTGTCACAGATCCAGAGAGGATCAGTGCTTTAGTTTGGTTCTTTTATGGGTCCCTGTTCTCCGCAGATGGATTCAGCGGGGAGGCTCAGCGGGTCCTATGGGAGGGTCTACCGACTGTAGATAGTGAGGTGTCTGATCTTCTTGATGACCCCTTATTATTGGAGGAGGTGACTCATGCCCTGTATCAGCTCAGGAGGGGCAAGTTCCCTGGGCTGCCTGGATGGGTTGATGGTAGAGTTTGTTAGAGCCTTCTGGGATATCCTGGGGAGTGATCACTTGCATGTCCTGGGGGAAAGCCTGGCGACTGGAGAGATGTCCCTCTCGTGGCATAGGGCAGTCGTTGTCCTGCTGCCCAAGAAGGGCGAACTCTGCCTATTGAAGAACTGGCATCCGGTCTCTCTCCTCTGTAGAGAGTATAAAGTTTTTGCACGGGCGATGGGAAATCGCCTGGGCTCCGTATTGTCCCAACTGATCCACCCGGACCAGTCCTATACAGTCCCTGGACAGTCCATTCAGGATAACATCCACCTGGCTATGGACCTGATTCATCTATCTCAGGGTACTGGTCAGTCAGCTGCTTTTCTGTCTCATGATCAGGAGAATGCTTTTGACTGGGTAGATGACTACGTCTTCGGGACGCTGCAAGCATTTGGATTTGGACCGCATTTTGTAGCCTTGGTCCGGCTTTTGGATGCTGCAGCAGAGTGTCTCGTGAAGGTTAATGGTGCGTTGTTGGCTCCCTTTCATTTGGGGGGGGGGGGGGGGGTTGTCAGGGGTGTCCCATGTCTGGTCAGTTGTACACGGTCTGAGTGAAGCCATTCCTGTGTCTTCTTCGGAGGCGGTTGACAGGCCTGGCTCCACCAGGAGTGAAGGTGGAGGTGGTTCTTTCGGCTTATGCCGATGATGTACTCCTTACGTTCACTGTCCCTGGTGACCTGCGGAGGATGCGTGATTGCCAGAAGTTTTTCTCGGCTGCACCATCTGCCAGGATTAACTGGAGTAAGTGTTCTGGACTTTTAGTGGGTCAGTGGCAGGTAGACTCCCTGCTGGAGGAGATGACATTGTATGCGTGGAGCACCACGCACCTCCTCTATCTGGGGGTTTACCTGAGTCCCACTGAGGATGCTTGGCCGGCGAACTGGCTGGAGTTGGAGATGAAAGTCAGGGAGATCAGGTTGGTTAATGCGGACAGGACAATTCTTAAATTGTGGCCCCTGGTTCTGGACTCCCCCAACATTGGAAACATTTTCCTGCCTCTAGCGTGTCCAAACCCTAAATAATCATATGTTTCAATAAGATACCCTCTCATCCTTCTAAATTCCAGAGTGTACAAGCCCAGCCTCTCCATTCGCTCAGCATATTAAAGTCCCGCCATCCCAGGAATTAACCTTGTGAACCTACGCTGCACTTCCTCAATAGCAAGAATGTCCTTCCTCAAATTTGGATACCAAAACTGCACACAATACTCCAGGTGTGGTTTCACTAGGGCCCTCTACCACTGCAGAAGGACCTCTTTGAGGTAATGTTAAAAGTTCACCGAGCTTCACAGCCATGTATCTCTGGCTTCTTAAAAGTTGTCTCCACTCCTTCTCCCTCCTTCTCCCCCTTCTCCCCACCTCTTTTAAAGGACATCGTACACTAGCCATCTTAATTACAGCACCAACCTTCATGTTCATTGTGGTGTGTGTATGTTTCACCTTGGCTTTGCACCATGTGAATTTCACTCGGTGCGCTCCCGCCATTTGCCCTGTCCCCCGCCTGCATAACGGGCTGGTGAAGGAAGATATGTGTGTGTGTGTGTGTGTTCCACTCTGACAGTCGCCGTTCCAGTTGACAATTTTCAGGCAACTGCCGGTGACTTCACAGTCGCTGGCAGTCACCTGAAAAATCGCCTAAGTTGGACAGGCCCATAAGGGGCAACTTTTTCACTCAGATGGAGGTGGGTATATGGAAATAATTGAGTCAGGTACATTACAGCATTTAAAAGATACTTGGACGAGTACATGGATAGGAAAGGTTTAGAGGGATATATGCCAAATGCGACCCTGTGTGACTCAGCTTGATGGTCATTTTGATCAACATGGAAAGTTGGGCCAAAGGGGCTATTTTCATGCTGTGACTCTATGACTCCGTGAGCTTCATCAGCATGTTAATGCTTATCAATAGCATGCAGTAATCAGAGTAGGTAGTCGAGGGAACACTCCAGATTAGCCGTAATTCAGCAATGATGCTATATACATGGACTTTACTGTGGCTGCAGATGGGTCTCATGAGTTGAAGAGCTGGTCAACTGTGAAAACTCCCAGATTATTCTTTCTGCCATCTGCCTAACTTGCCTTTAACCCAACTCCTGCATCCTCCACAGAGCTCTGCATCATCATTAGATCTAGAAATAATGCCAACAGTTCCTTTATCCATCAGAGTGTGCTTCAAGGATCCAAGCCTGTGGCACCTCAATTGTAACAGTCTTTCAACCTGTAAATTATATATTTATCTGAGTTTTTAGGTCATATAGTCATACAATAGAGAATTAGGTTCTTCAAAGAACATGAAGAAGGGTTCTTTTTTTTTTTAAATTAGAAGTAAGTACAATAATGTGGTACCTTGTAGATACCTAATATATATTGACATGTTACATTTTATGTACAACTTCTTTTTTTTTTTAGCAGTAAATGGAAGAAAAGAAAGAGAATAGTAGAAAAATAGAGAAGTGCGTGATATCGAACAGTGAGGTGAAGGAAAGAAGAAAAGAGAGAAAAAAGGGAGAGAAAAAGAGGAGATAGAAAACAGGGGACAAGAAGCATGAAGAAGGGTTCTGACCTGAAACGTCACCTATTCCTTTTCTCTAGAGATGCTGCCTAACCTGCTGAGTTACTCCAGCATTTTGTGTCTATCTTCGGTATAAACCAGCATTGGCAGTTCCATCCTACACACTCTTCACCCCACTATGCCTATGCTGCCCAGTGTATTTACCTACACTAATCACATTTACCCACACTAAGTACTTGGTGATTCAGTACTTGTCTTAATGCTTCAATGTTATCGGTGTATTTGCCTCCACAATCTGCTTCCAAACACATGTTAGTTGTTGCGTGTGAACTTTCTGTGTGCACAAAAACAAAGGATTTTATTAGCAGTGTTAAATTGCCGGCTTAATATCCAGAGGCTTAGATTAACGATCTGGATAAATTAGAGCAATATCTGCTGTATCAGCTGGGAGGGTTTAAATCCAATTAGCTAAATAAATCAGAAACACAACCAAGAAACCATTGGATCATGGTTAAATACTCGTCTCATTTACATACTTGCCCTCTAAAATGATCCAGTGAATCATTCAGTACAAGTGCAATTTGAAAAAAAGGGATCCCAATGATACGGGCAATTAATATATATATATTGGTCTTTCCTGCATAAACTGCAAAGAAAACGTCTACTTACATGACTTTAAAAAATTGCCTCTAAGCACTAATATTTACTAATTTCTTACCATTAAAAAAAGTGTTTTTCTAGGGTGTCACGGTGGTACAGCAGTAGAGTTACAGTGCTAGAGACCCAGGTTCAATCCCGACTGCGGGTGCTCTCTGTATGGAGTTTGTGCAATCTCCCGGTGACCGCGTGGGTTTTCCCCGGGTGCTCTGGTTTCCTACCACACTTCAAAGACGTACAGGTTTGTAGGTTAATTGGTTTCATCGAAACATTGTAAATTGTCCCTAGAGTGAGTATATGAAAGCGTTAGTGTAGGGGATCGCTGGTCGGCGTGCACTTGGTGGGTAACCATGTCTTGCAGCACATTTCAGATTCCATGCATCTTCTCTGTACTTTTCTTTGCAGTCTTTTAACCAACATTTATCCTTGACTAATTTATAATCTCCAACACCAGGATGCATTTTTTTTTCCAATTCACAATGGGCTTTGGAACTGAGCAGATTAATGGAGAGCTTCATAAATGTCGTGGTGCTGTTCAGATTTCTGTTATTTTGATTAGTGAATGTAATAAACTAATGCCAAGGCTTCAATCAACAGAAAACCGCTACCTCGCAGCATAGTGCAGACACATGAAATAGCAGAGGCTAGAATCTTGAGTAAAATGCAAAATGCTGGAGTAACTCAGCTGGTCAGATAGTATCTATGGAGAGAATGGAGGTGATAATTTGGGTACCTGCCTGAAATATCACTAATCCATTCCCACCACAGCTGTTTCATGACCTGCTAAGTTACTTCAGCATTTTATGTTCTGCCCCTCAGCTGTTATCAGGCAATTGGATCATCCTACCACAACTAGAGAGCAGTGCTAAACTACTATCTACCTCATTGGTGAACGTCAGACTACTCTTGATCGGACTTTGCTGGATTGACCTTGCACTAAACATTATTCCCTTATCATGTATCTATACACTGTGAACGGCTCGTTTGTAATCATGTTTTGTCTTTCTGCTGACTGGTTAGCACGCAACAAACTTCAGTACCAGTGACAATAAATTAAAACTGAAAACTGAGCCTTCAGACCCAGAAAGGTACAAGTTATAGATGGGTTCATAACAGGTAAATCCACAGTTCGGTTGCTGAGGGAAAGATCACCTCACTCCCGATATGATACTGTATCTAGAAACATCAACCGGCCTCTTGTGACATCCGTCTAGTCTAACAAAAAGAACAATTGGTGGGGTTTAGAAGACACATGTATCTATTATCACTCTTACATCAATTGTAAAGAAGGACTTTAATTTCAGGTTTCGGGTCAGGACATCGGTCGGTAGAAGTGTCACCACTTAAAATGTTGCCTATCCATGTTCTCCAGGGATGCTGCATGACCCGCTGCAGTGCTTGTGTTTACATTCCATAATTTAATAAAACCATGTTGGTATTTGTATGAATTATCCTGCATACAGTCTTCTGCCACTTAATATCCCCTACACTCTGTTGCAGTGCTCAGTAGAAAGTATCACTGAATCCATTTACTTAAACCACTGCCTTATTTTTTTCAAAGCTGTTTTTTTTTTCAAATGGTAATTTAATGGATGAAATATCTAGAGCAATGCACTCCTCCGCACTCCCTTCTCCAATTCATGATTTCCCAATAAGTGTGTTTGAGGAGTAATAGTTAGGGCCTCCAGAGAATGAATTTGAAAATCATCTGGTTAAGTTCAACATCTAAAAGCCAAAGTAAAGAATTCTGATGGTCACTGTTTCAAAACATGAAATATTAGTTCTGGCAAAGCTAGTTGGTAAGCCTTGTAATATTCATTGCTGTTTCATTTCATTATCGTTGCAGTACTAAAAATTGTTTAACAACATTTAAATGGCTGTCATGCATTCACAGTGTACGGGATGTTTGTTAAAATACCAGTGAGTTACAGTAATTATAAAAAAAAAAAACTGGAGTCTAGCAATTTTTCACAAGATCAGCCTCAGTGCTTGTCTAATGCATTTATACTTGTATTTAAACAGGTTACAAGTCCTATTGCAGATCCTCCTACATTCAATCTGTATCTGAAGGGCATTCAAAATTATATATTCAAATCTTACATGAATGTTGCCAGAACCAGCTCAGCCACATGTTGTAGATTATTTAGCTTGCAATTTTCACTGGGTGCCAGCTTATTTTCCGGATCCATGCACACTTTAATTTAATACCTTGCCAATATTCCTCCAACATATTTGTGCAGACACATTGGTATGAAACCACAAAGAGCTGATTGCTGTGTTTGTTTAACTTGTCCTCATTTACACGCAGCTCCAATAAGCCAGGCTGATTGGCAGGTATTTTCAAGAGCCAAGCATAGGCATTTTAACTACTCTTTCCAAATGAACAAATTCTATATTTTTACTTCTATTGTACTCTAGTCTAACATTGTACGTGGCTCACAATGAATACCAGCTGACCACTAGAGTCATCAAGTCACAGTCACACTGCATGGAAACAGGTCCTTCTGCCCAACTTGCCCATGCTGACCAAACTGCCCCCACCTGCCGGCATTCGGCCCTTATCCCGCAAACATTGCGATAATTACATTGGAATGGATAATTTACATTCTGCTGTTTGGCCCCATGAAGTGGTTGATATTTTTTAAATGAGATCTACCCTTGTTATTGAGGCAGTATCAGGTAGCTCACCTCATTTTCAGAGTTCCCAGTTTATGGTGTTAAACCACATTGTTCAATATTTGCTTTAGGAGTATTTTTTAGACATTTCTCTGTTCTTTACTACTTAACCAAATTGGGACTGGAGCACTTGTGTAGGTTGGCATTTACAGTTCACACAGAGAGTGGTGAATCTGTGGAATTCTCTGCCACAGAAGGTAGTTGAGGCCAGTTCATTGGCTATATTTAAGAGAGTTAGATGTGGACCTTGTGGCTAAAGGGATCAGGGGGTATGGAGAGAAGGCAGGAACAGGATACTGAGTTGGATGATCAGCCATGATCATATTGAATGACGGTGCAGGCTCGAAGGATCGAATGGCCTACTCCTGCGCCTATTTTCTATGTTTCTATGTTACAGTCACGGCCTGCAGCGGCACAGAACTGCGGTGGTGGATAAAAACACATCGCCTGACCAGGATGACCCTTTCAACTCCAACCCAGTGCTGACACCAGGATAAGGGACCTTTAAGGCCAAGTTAAGACACTAACATTTTAAAAAACCCCTCAAACTTGAAGGGTACAAGATGGCACCTGAAACATGGTGACTTACAAGTTCACAAGGTCACAAGTTATAGGAGCAGAATTAGGCCATTCGGCCCATCGAGTCCACTCCGCCGTTCAATCATGGCTGATCTCTGCCTCCTCATCCCATTTTCCTGCCTTCTCCCTATAACCCTTGACACCCGTTCAAATCAAGAATTAGTCTATCTCTGCTTAAAAATATCCACTGACTTGGCCTCCACAGCCCTCTGGGGCAGAACTCTGATTATCTACCCTCTGACTAAAGAAGTTCATCCTCACCTCCTTTCTAAAAGAGTGCCCTTTAATTCTGAGGCTGTGATCTCTAATCCTAGACTCTCCCACCAGTGGAAACATCCTTTCCACATCCACTCTATATATGCCTTTCATTATTCTGTAAATTAACTTATGTACTGACTCAATGTGTCTACTATTTTGCACTCTTATCCAATTATAGTATGATTATGCCTAATCTTGAATCATGAATCCTTTAATCTATAGTAGGATGCAAAGGAAGAATTTCACTGTACTTAGGTACACATGACAATAAAGTACTGTTGATTCACAGGCATATGACAATGTGCACTTCATGGTCACCCCCAATTCGTACATCATCAAGATTAGTATATATATTTTGGCTTTACTCCATGGTATCTGGAACTCTCCAGCTAACTACATAGGCACTTTTGCAATACCTGCAAAATCAGTTCACGAAAGTGCCTTCACAAGGTTTGCAAAATAAATACTGGTCCTACCAGTGATGCCCAACCCAAGACTGAAGATGTTTTGATAGGGAGCTACTTTCCATTGCTTTCGCACTTAATCATGGCAGCTATCGAACTCACTGTTGGTGAACAGTTGGATTTATGCAGCCACAGTAGTGAACATAACTCAACACGTTTAATTTAGTTTCGAAATAAAGTGCGGAAACAGGCCCTTCGGCCCACCGAGTCCGCACTGACCAATGATCCCCGCACATTAACACTATCCTGCACTAGGGACAATGCTTACATTTACATCAAGCCAATTAACCTACAAACCTGTATTTCTTTGGAGTGTGGGAGGAAACCGAAGATCTCGGAGAAAATCCACGCAGGTCACGGGGAGAACGTACAAACTCCGTACAGACAAGCACCCATAGTCAAGATCGAACCCGGATTTCTGGCACTGTAAGGCAGCAACTCTACTGCTGTGCCACCGTGCCACCCACTTCATCACATGCTTTTCCTGTTAAGCTGCAGCAAGAGTTTAAATGATGTAGTACTGCAAAAGATCCAACGTTCAAATGTCTGCTCCTGATCTTAACAGGAGCATTTTGTCCCCCAACATTATTCCCATCAATTTTCAATCAATATGTTGTCCCCCTTCTTTCTTTTAAAGTTTATGAAAGACCAAAAGCTTTAAATGCACAGAGGAATTCCTAACATTGGTGGAAATGATGGA
The DNA here is from genome assembly GCF_010909765.2 of Amblyraja radiata. Taxonomy (NCBI): domain Eukaryota; kingdom Metazoa; phylum Chordata; class Chondrichthyes; order Rajiformes; family Rajidae; genus Amblyraja; species Amblyraja radiata. The sequence continues at coordinate 171,447,042 of NC_045956.1, forward strand.
TTGCTGCTTGTTAAAGATATTTTTTACTGAGCACTAGTTTAGTTGAGTTATCAGCATCACCAGCCAAGTCCAAATGTTGTAAAAGTACCTGCCCAGCAATGCAGCAATTGAGAGATTGCTGGAGGCTGCCAGCTTGAATTACATTGATTATATTCAATATGTGGTGCTTCAGAGCTATATCTGAACCCTGGAAACATAGTATAATACATTAACCTTGGCTTTCAACCCCAACAAAGAATACACCAAACACTTTAACCCCCCACCTTCCCATTCTCACACTGACCTTTCTATCCTGGGCCTCCTCCACTGTCAGAATGAGCCCAAATGCAAATTGGAGGAACAGCACCTCAAGGAACTGCAGATGCTGGAAAATCGAAGGTAGACAAAAATGCTGGAGAAACCCAGCAGTGAGCCAGCATCTATGGAGCGAAGGAAATAGGCGACGTTTCTGGTTGAGACCCTTCTTCAGACTGAGGGTGGGGGGGGCGGACAAGAAAGGAAGAGGTGGAGCCAGAGGGCTGAGGGAGAGCTGGGAAGGGTAGGAGAAAGCAGGGATTACTTGAAATTGGAGGTCGATGTTCATACCACTGGGGTGTAAACTGCACAAGCGAAATATGAGGCGCTGCTCCTCCAATTTACGGTGGGCCTCACTCTGGCCATGGAGGAGGCCCAGGACAGAAAGGTCAGATTACGGAATGGGAGGGGGAGTTGAAGTGCTGAAGCATTTGTAAGCTGCCCATTTTGCTTGGGCAGCTTACAATTCAACAGTATGAATATTGATTTATCTAACTTCAAGTAACCCTTGGATTCCCTCTCTCTCCGTACCTCCCTCACCCTAGTTGTTGTACTAGTTTCACTGTCATTCTGTTGAGTTTCACTTTTTGTGTCACTCATTATTATCTTCTCCACAGCTAACAATGGAGCATTGTGGGCTCCACCTTTCCTTGATCATTGATGCTTTCATTCATTTGTTCTATGTATTATTTCATATCTCCTGTTTCCCTCTCCTCCTGACTCTCAGTCTGAAGAAGGGTCTCGACCCGAAACGTCACCTATTCCTTTTCTCCAGAGATGCTGCCTGATCCACAGAGTTATTCCAGCTTTTGGTGTCTATCTTCGAAAGAGACACTTATCCTGGGTGGCACAGTGGTGCAGCTGGTGGAGCTGCTGCCTCACAGTGCCAGAGGCCAGGGTTCATTACTGACATGAGGTGTTGCCTGTGTGTGGTTTGCAAGTTCTCCCTGTAATCGTCTGGTTTTCCCCTGGGTGCTCCAGTTTCCTACCACATCCCAGAGACATGTGGGATTGTATGCTAAAAATGACCTCACTGTGTTAGGAGTTTACGAGGAAGGGAATGTTGGCCTGGGAGAGGTTGTTATGGTTAATTAAATTATCTTGCCAATGGAATTGATGGGTTTTGAAGAAACAGTGTTAGTGATATTTATTCAGTACTTTGAAGTGTTCCAGCTGCAGACCAGGTCTCAGAGCTACACAGAAGGCCAAGGGTTAATTTTGTCAGGTCGACCATAACATTGAGCAAGGTTTGCAGTCTTAATCATTAAGCACTTTCTTCATATGATGATGAGTTCAGGCAGCTGATGGTGATTTTTTGCCTTTGTCTGCCTACATCGCTTGTCTTCATTAAGAGTGACTCCTGAGATATTGTTCCTACCCAAAGAAATCCTACCTTGCCCAAAACTATTTGGATGTTTACATTTTAAATACCAAGATTTAGATTTAGCTTTGGCACCATGTTCTTTCTCTGTTATGTGGATGATCAGCTATGATCACAGTGAATGGCGTTGCTGGCTCGAAGTGCCGAATGGCCTACACCTGCACCTATTGTCTATTGTCTATTGTATCCCCTGTTGTGTTCTAATTAGTTTAGTTTAATTTAGAGACACAGCATGGAGTCAAGCCCTTCAGGCCACCGAGTCCACACCGACCAACCATTTACTAGTTCTATGTTATCCCACTTTCACATCCACCCTTTACACACCAGGGACAATTTTACAGAAACCAATTAACCTACAAACCCACATGTCTTTGGGATGTGGGAGAAAACCGCAGTACCCGGAGGAAACCACACAGTCACGGGCAGAGCGTGCAAACTCCACACGGACAGCACCCGAGGTCAGGATTAAACTTGGGTCTCTAGCAATGTGAGGCAGCAGCTCTACCAACTGTGTCGGCCACTAACCCGTCAAGTTCTCGACGACCAACGATTCACTAGTTCTGTTATCCCAGTTTCGCATCGTACACACAGGGGGCAATTTACAGAAGCCAATTAACCTACAAATCAGCACATCTTTGGAATATCGGGAAGAAATCGGAGCACCCGGAGAAAACCCATCCGGTCACAGAGACAGTCCAGCAACAGACAGCATCCGTAGTCAGGATCGAATTTGGTTCTCTGGCGCATTAAGGCAGCAACAATACCATTGCGCCACTGTGATGCCCCTACAAAAGTTAAGCTTAATCTAAAATAGTTTGTACCACTACCTCTGGTATTCCCAGAGATCTATCCTTGCCCCATCTCCCACTTCTGATCATGAGTGGTATTATATATCCATGAACATATAGAGCATAGAATAGTACAGCACAGTCCCTGAAAGACCATGTTTGTGCCGAACATGATACCGTTATACTGATCAACTGTGCCTGTACATGATCCATATCACTCTATTCCTTGCACTTCCATGTGCCTATTTAAAAGCCTCTTCTTCTATCAGCCTCCACCACCACCACCCCCGGCAATGGGTTCCAGTCACCCACTACTCTCTATGTAAATAAACCTGCCCCACACATCCTCGTTAAACTTTCCCCTTCACATCTTATAGCTATGCCATCTAATGTTGGACATTTCCACGCTGGGAAAAAGGTTCTGACTGTCTACCCTGAACATGAGGGGAGGAAAAAGGATCCTTTTTCAACCTTTTTCTCCAGAGATGCTTGCTGGCCCCTTGAGCTCCTCCAAAACTTTGTGTCTATCTTCGGATAGACTATCTTTGTATAAATCAGCATCGGCAGTTCCTTCCTACCCTAAACATGAATGGGGAGGTGGGGATGGTGGATAACCCGACACGAGGACCCTCTTGATAAAATCCAATAAATGGTCAGATTAAACGCCTTGCACAAAACTGTTCCAATAATCCCTGAAATTCATTTATACTAAAATTGAACCCTTGCAACAAGAGTCATAGAGTCACATAGTGATACAGGGTGGAAACAGGCCCTTCGGCCCAACTCGCCCACACAGGCCAATGATGTCCCATCTACCCTAGTCGCACTTGCCTTGGTCCATAACCCTCCAAACCTGTCCTATCCATGTACCTGTCGAACTGTTTCTTAAATGATGGGATAGTCCCAGCCTTAACTACCTCCTCTGGTAGCTTGTTACATAAACCCACCTATTTGAAAAAGCTAACCCTCGGATTCCTATTAAATCTTTTCCCCTTCACCTTGAAACTATGTCCTCTGGTCCTTGATTCCCCTACTCTGGGTAAAAGACACTGTGCATCTACCCGATCTATTCCTCTTGTGATTTTGTATACCTCTATAAGATCTCCCCTCATCCTCCTACCCTCCGTGGAATTGAGACCCAGCCTACTCAACCTCTCCCTATAGCTCACATCCTCTAGTCCTGGCAACATCCTCGTAAATCTTTTCTGAACCGTTTCAAGCTTGACAACATCTTTCCTATAACATGGTGCCCAGAACTGAAGACAATATTCTAAATGCGGCCTCACAAACGTCTTATACAACTGCAACATATACAACTGCAACATAGAAACATAGAAAATAGGTGCAGGAGTAGGCCATTCGGCCCTTCGAACCTGCACCGCCATTCAATATGATCATGGCTGATCATCCAACTCAGTATCCTGTACCTGCCTTCTCTCCATACCCCCTGATCCCTTTAGCCACAAGGCTCTCTGTGTGAAAAATGTTTTTCTCATCTTGGTCCTACAAGAATCCCCCTTTATCCTTAAACTGTGACCCCTTGTTCTGGACTTCCCCAACATCGGGACCAATGAATGAATGAATGAATGAATACGTTTATTGTCATTGCACAATACTGTGCAACGAAATTCCATTACATCTCCTCCGGTTAAAAACAATACAAACACGACAACCATTGACACATATGTACACTTATTAGTAAAAATAAATAGGTGTTTTAAAAGAATTTAAAAGAATTTAAAAGAATTTTGCGGCATTTCTTAGAATTACATTTTGCTTCCCCAGCATTCTCTGTTGGAATTTAGCTCTTTTATCGCACATGGGTAGAAACTATTCTTTAGTCTACCGGTGCGAGCTGCATACCGAGTCTACCGCTGCATCTAGCTTGTCCAACCCCTTAAGAATTTTGTAAGTTTCTATAAGATCCCCCCTCAACCTTCTAAATTCTAGCGAGTATTTAGAAAATTAAGTAGGGATCTTATAGAAATTTTTAAGGGGTTGGGCAGGCTAGATGCAGGAAGATTGTTCCCGATGTTGGGGAACTCCCAGCTTCTATACTCAAAAGAGCTTTTTCTTTTGCTTTTCCATTAAGAAAGGTAAGAGCAGACCATTGTGTGTAAGTGCTGTGAATCAACACATTAAGGCAGTTAGATTCCCATAAACGATCCATTCTCTTGCAGTTCCTTGCAGAAAATTGAACCAGAACATATATCTTCATGAAAGTAAATACAGTACATTTAATTAAAAAATTGCTTTGTTTGTGACTGATGCAATAGTGATCACAAAAAGGAGAGGGCTTCTGAGACACAGAAGGGGCAGTAAAGATGTCAGGATCAAAAGACAATGAGCATTTACATGATAGATCAAAGGAAATAAGGAAAGCAGACCAGTGTTGGATTGGATCCACTGTGCACTCCTTTTCAGTGGAATGGCAGGAAGCAGTAAAACATCGGTGTGTAGGAATGAACTGCAGATGCTGGTTTACACCGAATATAGGCACAAAATGCTGGAGTATGCTGGAGAGTGCAGAAAGGTCTCGATCCAAAAAGTCATCAATTCCTTCTATCCTGAGATGCTGACTGTCTCGCTGAGTTATTCCAGCATTTTGTGTCTATCTTCGGAATAACACATCAGTTATCTGTGGTCCAGGAAAGGTATTGCCCTTAAACTTACTACTTCAACTCAAAAATTTGAGGTCATGGGCTGCAATCTAGTTTAGTTTAGTTTAGAGATACAGTGGCCCACAGAGTCCGCACTGACCAGCGATCCCTACACATTAACACTATTGCTACACACACTAGGGATAATTTACATTTATACCGAGCCAATTAACCTACAAACCTGTACGTCTTTGAAGTGTGGGAGAAAACCTAAGATCTCGGAGAAAACCCATGCAGGTCACGGGGAGAACGTACAAACTCCATACAGCCAAGCACCCATGATTGGTGCTAAGGCAGAAGCTTTACCGCTGCGCTACCGTGTGAGAAGGTTCAGAAGGTTATTAATTTTATTCCCACCCCCGCCTTCCCCCACACACCTTTGCAATTAAACTGCTGCAAATATATCTGTAATATTCATGCTCATAAAGAATATTCCAAGTCTTGAAGGTACTTAAGCATTTTATTGTGTGCTAAGACCTTCGCCTTGAATTACCAAGAGGGTAACGTCAGCTTGTAGTCAGCACTTTACCCTCTGGGATCAGTAACTGCCTTGTGTTATGCAAAATATTAATCCTCAGAAGGATAGAAGAAAAATCTCTAGTCAAAATCTATCCTTAAAAAGGCATGCGGACAGTTTATTCTGCATCGTGTACATTTATAGTCAGGGCACTCGTTGAAATGCAACGTGTTGATTGCTCTTGATTGCTGAAGTCGTTCCAATGCCTCTCTGGCACTCCTGGTTACATACTGCAATCTCGGCTCAGACTTCAGTGCAGGCTCGTGAAGTTTACCAACTCCCAAGAATTATCTTGGAGTCACTAGGAATTAAAGAGCTAACTGTGAGCAACCACAGGGCAAAACAATGGAGCATGAAATATGTGGTTCAGTTCAGCTCAGTTTAGTTTAGTTTAGTTTAGTTTAGTTTAGTTTAGTTTAGTTTAGTTTAGTTTAGTTTAGTTCAGTTCACTTTAGTTTAGAGAAACATCATAGAAACAGATCCTCAGCCCACAAAGTCCATGCCAACCATCGATCACCCATTCACACTGGTTCTACATTATCCCACTTCTGCAATTAAAGAGGCCAATTAAACTACAGACCCGCATGTTTTTGGAATATGGATGGAAACCGGAGCACCCGGAGGAAACCCACGTGGTCACAGTGAGAACATGCAAACTCCACAGAGACAACACCTGAGGTCAGGATCGAACCCCAGTCTCTGGAGCTGAGAGGCAGCAGCTCTACAAGCTGTACTGCTATGTTTCCTTTTCTCCCACTCTCTATAATCATAGTATCTATTAACACAAAGGAAAGGAGTTGAAGAAAGGGATGAAAAGAGTCTTATATTATTAGGTAAGACTCAGAAACATAAGAAATGAAGAAGTAATTGTGCTGAAGTGGTGATCTTATAGAGAACCTGGAGATCACTTCACCCTAACATCTGATCTGCAAACTCCCTTCATTGATAGCCAAAAGGTATTTGCCCTCTCAATACTAAATGTGAAGTAATCGGTCCCTTTGTTACCCAATGAAAATCACAAAAATGTCTACAGATGGTAGTATTCTAAGATACAAACAGAAAATACTGTAAAAACTCAGTAGGTTGGACGGTTTCTGTGGAAAGCAAACCCTTTCATTAGAACTTTTTTACCCACTTGTACATAGAACATAGAACATTACAGCACAAAATGTTGTCTTCACCCCGCAAATCCATGCCGAACTTGATGCCAAGAACTAAGAAGAAGGGTTTGAAGAAGGGCCTCGACTTAAAAAGTCACCAATCCATGGCCTCCAGAAATGCCGCCTGACCTGCAGTTATTCCAGCATTTGTGTCCTTTTGTAAACTAATCTCATCTGCCTGCACCTGATCAATATCCCTCCAGTCCTTTGCATATTCATGTACCTGCATAAAAGCCTATTAAATGCCACTATTGCACCTGCATCCACCAGCTTCCCTGGCAAGGAACTGCAGATGCAGAAATCTTGAGGAAAAACACCTGGAGGAACTCAATGGGACTAGTTTAATTTAGTTTAGTTTGGTCAAGCAACATCTCTGGAGGACATGGATAGGGACCTTCTTCAATCTGAAGGAGGGTCTCGACTGGAACTGTCAGCTATCCATGTTCTCCAGGGAAGCTGCCTCACTCACTGAGTTACTCCAGCACTTTGTGTGTTACTTAACAGACCTGTCATGTGATGATATTAGACATTTATTCTCTATGCTTTTCTTGTAACTTCTGCATCCTAGTGTTGTAAACATTTACAATGTAAAAGTAATTTGGTAGTTTACACCAGATAGAAAATAACGAGTTGAATCAATCTCAAATACCTCTTCCCAGCCTATCTGCTTGTAACTTAAACTACATCGAACACACGGAGGGTGTGAGTTTCTGTTTCCTGCCTCCACAATCCTTTCACACAGCGAGCCTCAAATCTTCACTGCCAAACAATGATTTCATTCTGGGCGACACGGTGGCACAGCGGTAGGGTTGCTGCCTTACAGTGCTTTCAGACCCGGGTTCGATCCTGACCACGGGTGCTGTCTGTACGGATTTTGTACGCTCTCCCCGTGACTCACGTGAGTTTTCTTTGAGATATTCAGTTTCCTCCCACGCTCCAAAGACGTAGAGGTTTGTAGGTTAATTGGCTTGCTATGAATGTAAAATTGTCCCTAGTGTGTGTAGGATAGTGTTAATGTGCGGGGATCGCTGGTCAGTGTGGACACAACGGGCCCAAGGGCCAGTTTCTGCTGTCTCTAAATGAAACAAAAATATGTCCCCATAGCTATTCTCTAATTGGATTTCATCATTTAAATTGCAGCCACCCCTAATGTTGATCTCCCTTATCAGGGAATTAACTTCAAAGGGAAGTAACCTTTCAGTTCAGGAAAGTGACCTTTCTGCAAAGGTACCCAGCCTCAGGAGGTGAATGATAAACAAAGGTTTGGGGTGAATCATGAAGCGGTCTGACTGCAGTGAAAGTTGGAAACCAAAGATTTTAGCTGAACTGCTTCTGCACCATTTCCTGCTTTCACACACCCTCTAGTGGCCAAATTATGAGTGGCATAGATAAGGATCCATGTGTGGTTGGCCATCTATTCAGGAAATGAATGGCATAGTGCAAGGAGATGGGAGACTGTACTCCAAGGACAAAAAGTACATTGTGTTCACAGAAACAAAAGGGGGAAAAAAACCATAACCTTTCTATGACAACTCACAAGTTTGACATGTCCCCAACAACTCTCACCAACTTCTGCAGATGCGCCGTAGAAAGCATTTTATCTTGGCATCACAGCTTGGTTTGGGAACAGCTCCATCCAAGACCGCGATAAATTACAGCGAATTGTGGACGCAACCCAAACCATCACACAAACCAACCTCCCTTCCATTGAATCTGTTTATACCTCACACAGCTGTGAAAAAATAAGGCATTGGTTTAAGTTAATGGATTCAGTGATACTTTCAACTGAGCACAGCAGCAGAGTGTAGGGGATATTAAGCAGTGGAAGAGTTGGCATGTAGGATAATTCATACAAATACCCACATAGATTAATTAAATGAAAGAATGTAGAAACAAGGCACTGCAGATGCTGGTTTACAAAAATAACTCACCAAATTCCACAGATGCGCCATAGAAAGCATTTTAACAGGATGCATCATGTTTTGTAACAGCTCCATTGTATTGTATTGTATTGTATTCAAATTTATTGTCATTGTCTCAATTAGAGACAACGAAATGAATTTTCCTTACAGGCAGTATCATAAAAATAAATAAATAATAAATAATAAAACATATTAAAAATAAAATTGAATTAAAAAAAAGAAAAGCACAAACACAGAAAGTCCACGACACAACATAACACAGTGGCACCAAGGTGAGGAAGGCACCATAGTCCAGCCAGTCTCCCCTCCGAACTTCCCAGATGTTCATCCGTGGTCTGGGCCTTCCGAGCGGCCCGATGTTCAGGCCCCCACGCCGGGCTGGTGGAACGCCGACGCCGATCCCCGACGGCGAACATCCTCCTCCTCAGCGGCCCGGACCTCCTGATCAGCCGCCTCCCGCAGCCGGAGTCCGCAGCTCCCGAGTCCGCAGGCCGAGCCGGGCGGAGTCGCAGGACCCCGTGTTGTTGATCAGCGCCGCCCGCGTTGGGAGCTCCGCAAACCGCAGCTCCATGATGTCGGTGCAGCAGGTCCAGCACTCTGGGCTCCAGACGGCGATCCCCGGTAAGGCATCGCCAGCCCCGCGATGTTACAGCGCTGTCCCGCCGCTGCTGGAGCTCTGGTCGATTCCGGCAGGAAAGGCCGCGCCAATCCAGTAGGTAGGCCGCTGGGGGGGGTGAGGACGCGACTCGAATAATAGTCGCGTCCTCTCCAGGAAGCGACCGAAGGACGGTATCCCCCTTACCGTGCCCTCTTCCCCCACATAAAGACATTTAAAAAAACATAAAAAACACACTTTAACATAACTAAAAAAACAAAAAAACAAAAAGATACCGGGCTGAAGGTGGAGGCTGCTGGCACCACCATCCAAGACCGCAAGGAATTGCAGCGATTTGTGGATGCAGCCCAGACCATTGCACAAACCAACAATCCTGGTGCAGGATTCCCAAAAAGTTAATCTGCAAGTTGAATCAGTAGTAAAGAAAGCAAACTCAATACTAGCATTTATTTCAAGAGGGCTTGTATACAAAAACAGGGATGTAATGCCGAGGCTCTATAAGGTGTGGGTAAGGCTGCATTTGGAATAATGTGAGCAGTTTTGGACACCATATCTGAGGAAGGAAGTGCTGGCTCTGGAGAGGGTCGAGAGGAGGTTGACAAGAATGATCCCAGGAATGAGTAGGTTAACCTACGATGAGTGCTTGTCAGCACAGGGCCTGTACTCACTGGAGTTTAGAAGAATGAGGGGGGGACAATAGACAATAGGTGCAGGAGTAGGCCCAATTCTACTTCTATTAGGTATGTTACAATACTTACCTTCAGCAGCGCTGCAGTTCTGCCACTGGCCATGTGCGCGATTTTGGCGCCTTTGAGGGGGGGGGGGGGGGGGGGGAGGGGGGGGGCGGGGTTAAAACAAGATTTTCTCTTACCTTGTCCAGGATTATATTTTGTCGGAGTACAAGCGTTTGCTGAAGAATCGTTCCGATGGCCGTTCTGTGTCTTTTTTTTTTTAAATCGCCCGACAATTTCAACGCTGGTCATTTTAAAACTAGCTTCTAAAGCCGTAAACGCCGACAACGGGGACGGATTTCATGTAGGTGACAGGTAAAAGAAAGTTGTTTATTTTTATGTATAAAAGTGTTTCTTAAGATGCCTTTAGTTCACATTTTATGTTGCAAAACGGCGATTTAGTCCCCATACGAACCGGCATGCCGATATGGGGGTATAAATCACCACAACCTCAACGTTCTAAATGGTCCCGTTCCAGTAAAACCCACTCGCAAGTTGATTTAAATGGCCTTTAATTTACAGGTATTAAACATTAAATTCCTTCCATTTGGCCTATAAATCCATGACAATGAGATTTTAAAAACATGTTTTATTGTGAATTCTTGTGTGAATGTTATTTGGACACTTAGGCTATTTAAAAATGTTAATCTATTCTTAAGAAATTGATAGATGTTTAGATCTAGTAATTGAATTTTGTAATTAGCTACAATTAGGTAACTAACTAATTATATGCTTTAATTTCAAGTAATCTAAGTAAGATTGTTTCATATTTGTTTCAGAATGCTTCAATCCACAATAACTGAACATTTCTTTCAGTTCTCTTAATTTTTAATAAAGTTATAGGCTTTTTACTGTTCTCGATTACAGCTTTTGTGTTCAGTCAATGGAAAATCAATAGGGAACAAGATGCTTATTTCCGAGTATAAAAATGGACATAACTTTTTTAATACTGAAGATATGAAAGTGAATTAGGTGTCAAATTAAACTTCTTTTTATGCTTTATCGGATGGGATAAATTACAGACTTGATTTTTAAAATCTCAAAATTTTGTAACATTGCTACTCATATTCCTTATGGCCTAATGACCAACCTCACTTCCATTGATTCCATTTATACCTCACGCTGCTTCGGCAAGGTCAGCAGCATTATTAAAGACAGGTTGCACCCTGGCCACCCCCTCTTCTCCCCTCTCCTATTGGGCAAAAGGTCATTACAATTTTGGTCGCCAATTATAGGAAGGATGTCAACAAAATAGAGAGAGTACAGAGGAGATTTACTAGAATGTTGCCTGGGTTTTCAACAACTAAGTTACAGAGATAGGTTGAATAAGTTAGGTCTTTATTCTCTGGAGCGCAGAAGGTTAAGGGGGGACTTGATAGAGGTCTTTAAAAATGATGAGAGGGATAGACAGAGTTGATGTGATCAAGCTTTTCCCTTTGAGATAGGGAAGATTCAAACAAGAGGACATGACTTCAGAATTAAGGGGCAGAAGTTTAGGGGTAACATGAGGGGAACTTCTTTACTCAGAGAGTGGGAGCGGTGTGGAATGAGCTTCCAGTGGAAGTGGTGGTGGGCAGGTTCGTTGGTATCATTTAAAAATAAATTGGGTAGGCATATGGATGAGAAGGGAATGGAGGGTTATGGTATGAGTGCAGGCAGGTGGGACTAAGGGAAAAAAGTTGTTCGGCACGGACTTGTAGGGCCGAGGATGGGGATAGAAGAATTAGGCCATTCGGCCCATCAAGTTTGCTCCGCCATTCAATCATGGCTGATCTATCTCTCTTTCCTAATCCTATTCTCCTGCCTTCCCCCCATAATCCCCAAAGAAATAGATGTGTGAAAACGCATGCCTCCAGATTCAGGAATCATTTATTCCCAGCTGTTATCCTACCGCAACCTGTGTACAGTCCTGAACTACTATCTACCTTATTGGTTACACTCTATCTATGATCGGACTTTCCTGGCTTTATCTTGCACTAAACGTTACTCCCTCATCATGTATAAGTTCACTGTGAATGGCTCGATTATAATCATGCATTGGCTTTCCGCTGACTGGTTAGTACGCAACAAAAGATTTTCACTGTACCTTGGTACACGTGACAATAAACTAAAACTGAACTAAATAACATATCCCTTTTAGAGTGCCACAAGGATCTTTTCAGCTAGTGAAGGAATGTTTTGTAACTTAGCCACTGCTTTACAATTGCATTGTTATTCAGCCTGATGCGAGCTCCCACCAGCACAATGTGATAAAGATCACATTTTTTTTGAGAAGGCTGAGCAAGCAATAATGTTGGCTGGGAAGCCATCTACTCTTCTTTGGAATAGTGTCATGGGATCGCTTTTGAGGCTTGAATGGACATCATTGGCACCTGATCCTGTGAACATATTACATGGAATATTACAGCACAGGAACAGGCCCTTTGACCCACCAAGTTTGTGCCAAAGATGATGCTAAGATAAAGTAATTTCCTCTGTCTGCACATGAACCTTTTCTCTCCATTCCCTGCATATCTGTGTGCCCATCCAATGGTCTCTTAAACATTACTATCATATCTGACAAAAATGCTGGAGTAACTCAGCGGGACAGGCAGCATCTCTGGATAGAAGGAATGAGCGACGTTTTGGGTCAAGACCCTTCTTCAGACGGAAAGTCAGGGGAGAGGGTAGTGTGTAAGGTGTGAGATCCAGACATCAAAGGGGATGAGGTACAAGGAAAATGTAGAATAGAACAGAGATAAAATATAGTCGGAGACAGTCAGGCTGGTCGGAGAACTGGAAAGGGGGAAGGATAGAGAGAGAGGGAAAGCAATATTTATACCGCTGGATTGTAAGCTGCCCAAGCGGAACAGGAGGGGTTGTTTCTCCAAATTGCTGTCGGCCTCACTCTGACAGTGGAGGAGGCCTAGGGCAGAAAGGTCAGTGTGGGAATGGGAGGGGGAGTAAAGTGTTTAGCAACCGGGAGATCAGGTAGGTTGAGGCGGACTGAGCGGAGGAGTTCAGCGAAACGATCGCTGAGCCTGCGCTTGGTCTCACCGATATACAGGAGTCCACACCTGGAACAGCGGAAACAGTAAATGAGCATCTGCCTCCATACCTCACCAGCAGTACATTCCAGACACCAACGATCCTACGTTTAAAATGTTTGCCCTGCTCATCTCTTTAAAACTTTTTGCTTCTCAGTTTAAATCTATGCCTTCTAGTTCTTGACATTACCTCCCTGGGAAAAAGGTTCTAACTAACTACCCCATTTTAGAGAACATAGAACAGTACAGCACAAGAACAGGGCCCTCTGCCCCCAATGTCTGTTCTGGACATGATGCTAAGACCATCACTTATCTACCTGAACATAACGCATATCCCACCATTCCCTATTACTATCCAAAAGTCTTTTAAATGCCACTAACATATCTGCGTCAAGCACCACCCCCAGCAGCATGTGCCCGGCACGCACCACCCTCTGTGTAAAAAACTTGACCTGCACATCTCCTTTCAACTTTACCCCTCTCATCTTAAAGCAATACCCTCTAGTAAATAGATCCTGGGGAAAAAATTCTGACTACCTTATCGATTAATGTATATACTTCTATCAGGTCTCCCTGCAAACAGTGGCGTTCCAGAAAAAGCAATCCAAGTCTGTCTAACCTCTGCCTGTAGCTAACACAGCCTTATGCAGACTTCATTGTGGTAAGACTCCTTTGCACCCATTCCAAGGCCTCCACATCCTTTAGAGAGCAAAATTGCACACAATACGTCAAATGCAGGCCAACCAGTCCTATATAGCTGCATCAGGGCTTCTTGACTCTTATACTCAATCCCCCGACCGTTGAAACCAAGCATATCATATGCCCCTCATAATTTTATTAACTTCTATAGGTTTATTTTTACAATACTGGAGAGCTTTTGACGAACAAGATTAGCATTCACTTTTTTACACCAATACACTGTTCTTAACAAAAATCTACCCATCATGTGAAATGTTATAAATAGTAGATATAAATTAGATAACTTCAAGACCGAAAGTCAAAAACTTTTTTCATAACAGACCAATTTTCATTTTTTTCCCACCATTTTGGACAGCAAAAGTGTGACATTAAAAACTCTGCCACATTTAGTCATGAATGTTTAATTCATAAATAAACTTCATATGGCCCCTCATACATCTACGTTTAAATAATGAACTAGGGAAATATCTTCATCAATACCAGGAGAAATATACAGTAACATAAAGGTTATACAGTACAGTAAAGATCCCGTAACGGTCGTTGTGCTTGGTGTCCATTGTTACAATGACCGTTACCGGGGTCGGTACGTCCGTAAGTTAAACCACGGAGGCTCCAAATGCTTTTCAAACACCCAACGAGGTATCCTGTGGTAGTAGCGATCTTTGGGTGAGTTAATTATTTTTTCTTATTTTCTAATTTAATATATCAAAAACATCGTGATGTCAAAAACGCAATGACCATTTACGATATATTTTCCGATTTTTTAAAATCAATTCAAAAAATGTTTTGGGCATAAATCGGTCATCAAAACTAAGAAACTGAGCCAATCTTCAATTTGGCAACACACTGTCCTTGTTTACCTGTTGTATGGACAAAGTCGCTAACTTCATTCCTTCGTGTCAACTTCGGGAAGCTCCGCAACGAACGTTACGGAGACATTTTACTTACAAAAAAATCAGCCCAAATCAAACGATCTGATGAATCATCGGCCATCGATAGCTCAAATCCATAAGGTAATGTACTGTTTAGATCACATTGGTGAAAATGCTTGGTTCTCGCTAAAAATGGAACGTTCGTTTTCTGGGACACCAAACCTTTTAGTATCCACCACAACGAATGTTCGTGTAACGTGCATTGCGGTGTCCACTCAGATGGATGCAGTATTCTACTAAATGATCAGGTGAATGAAGTGGAAACGGTGTTTGCAATTCTATTGTACCATGTGGTATTCATAAACATAGAAAGGAATAAGAAATATGTGCACTTACTGTGCCAAGCAGGCCACTGGTGGACACCATGCGACAACCATTGCACAAAATGTTTTTGTGTATTATAACCATATAAACATATAACCATATAACAATTACAGCACGGAAACAGGCCATCTCGGCCCTACAAGTCCGTGCCGAGCACTCAGACCATTAGCCTCCATTCCTTTCCCATCCATATACCTATCCAATTTATTTTTAAATGATAAAATCGAACCTGCCTCCACCACTTCCACTGGAAGCTCATTCCACACAGCTACCACTCTCTGAGTAAAGAAGTTCCCCCTCATGTTACCCCTAAACTTCTGTCCCTTAATTCTCAAGTCATGTCCTCTTGTTTGAATCTTCCCTAATCTCAATGCGAAAAGCTTATCCACGTCAACTCTGTCTATCTCTCTCATCATTTTAAAGACCTCTATCAAGTCCCCCCTTAACCTTCTGCGCTCCAAAGAATAAAGACCTAACTTATTCAACCTTTCTCTGTAACTTAGTTGCTTAACTCAGGCAACATTCTAATAAATCTCCTCTGTACTCTCTCTATTTTGTTGACATCCTTCCTATAATTGGGCAACCAAAATTGTACACCATACTCCAGAATTGGTCTCACCAATGCCTTGTACAATTTTAACATTACATCCCAACTTCTATACTCAATGCTCTGATTTATAAAGGCTAGCATACCAAAAGCTTTCTTTAACGCCCTATCTACATGAGATTCCACTTTCAGGGAACTATGCACAGTTATTCATAGATCCCTCTGTTCAACTGCATTCCTCAATTCCCTACCATTTACCATGTACGTCCTATTTTGATTTGTCCTGCCAAGATGTAGAACCTCACACTTATCAGCATTAAACTCCATCTGCCATCTTTCAGCCCATTCTTCCAAATGGCCTAAATCTCTCTGTAGACTTTGGAAAACTACTTCATTATCCACAACGCCACCTATCTTAGTATCATCTGCATACTTACTAATCCAATTTACCACACCTTCATCCAGATAATTGATGTACATGACAAACAACAGTGGACCCAACAAAGATCCCTGAGGCACCCCACTAGTCACCTGCCTCCAACCTGACAAACAGCCATCCACCATTACTTTCTGGCATCTCCCATTCAGCCACTGTTGAATCCATCTTGCTACTCCTGCATTAATACCCAACAATTGAACCTTCTTAACCAACCTTCCATGAGGAACCTTGTCAAAGGCCTTACTAAAGTCCATATAGACAACATCCACTGCTTTACCCTCATCAATTTCCCTAGTAACCTATTCGAAAGATTCAAGAAGATTAGTCAAGCATGGCCTTCCAGGCACAAATCCATGTTGACTGTTCCTAATCAAACCCTGTTTATCCAGATGCTTATAGATATTATCTCTAAGTATCTTTTCCATTAATTTGCCCACCACTGATGTCAAACTAACAGGTCTATAATTGCTCAGTTTACTCTTAGAACCCTATTTAAACAATGAAACAACATGCGCAGTACGCCAATCCTCGGGCACTATTCCTGTTTCTAATGACATTTGAAATATTTCTGTCATAGCCCCTGCTATTTCTACACTAACTTCCCTCAATGTCCTAGGGAATATCCTGTCAGGACCTGGAGACTTATCCACTTTTATATTTTTCAAAAGTGTCAGTACTTCATTTTCTTTGAATCTCATAGTATCCACAGCTATTCTACTTGTTTCCCTTACCTCACATAATTCAATATCCTTCTCCTTGGTGAATACCGAAGAAAAGAAATTGTTCAATATCTCCCCATCTCTTTTGGCTCTGCAGATAGCTGTCCACTCTGTCTCTCTAATGGACCAATTTTATCCCTCGTTATCCTTTTGCTATTAATATAGCTGTAGAAACCATTTGGATTTACTTTCACCTTACTTGCCAAAGCAACCTCATATCTTCTTTTAGCTTTTCTAATTTCTTTCTCAAGATTCTTTTTACATTCTTTATACTCCTCAAGCACCTCATTTACTCCATGCTGCCTATAATTATTGTAGATCTCTCTCTTTTTCCAAACCAAGTGTCCAATTTCCCTGGAAAACCAGGGCTCTTTCCAATTTTTACTATTTCCTTTCAACCGAACAGGGACATAAAGATTCTGTACTCTTAAAATTTCCCCTTTAAATGTCCTCCATTTCCCTTCTATATCCTTCCCATAAAACAAAATGTCCCAATTCACTCCTTTTAAATCCTTTCGCATCTCATCAAAGTTAGCCTTTCTCCAATCAAAAATCTCAAACCTAGGTCCAGTTCTGACCCTCTCCATAATTATATTGAAACTAATGGTATTGTGATCACTGGTCCTGAACTGTTCCCCAACGCATACCTCTGCCACCTGACCCGTCTCATTTCCTAACAGGAGGTCCAGCACTGCCCCTCCTCTAGTAGGTACCTCTATGTATTGCTGCAAAAAACTATCGTGCACACATTTTATAAACTCCAAACCATCCAGCCCATTTACAGAATGTGTTTCCCAGTCTATGTGTGGAAAATTGAAATCTCCCACAATCACTACCTTGTGCTTACTACTAATATCTGCTATCTCCTTACATATTTCCTCTTCCAATTCTCGCTCCCCATTTGGCGGTCTATAATACACCCCTATAAGTGTTGCTGCACCTTTCCCACTTCTCAGTTCCACCCTAATAGCCTCCCTAGACGAGCCCTCTAATCTATCCTGCCAAAGCACTGCTGTAATATCTTCCCTGACAAGCAATGCAACACCTCCACCTCTTGCCCCTCCAATTCTATCACACCTGAAGCAACAAAATCCTGGAATATTTAGTTTCCAATCACAGCCCTCCTGCAACCATGTTTCACTAATCGTCACACCATCATACTTCCAGGTGTGAATCCAGGCTCTAAGCTCATCCACCTTTCTTACAATGCTCCTAGCATTAAAATATGCACATTTAAGTAACCCACCGCCTCTTTCTGATGCCATTTACAGAAACTTGCCATCAATATGCTATCTTTTCTTATATTTGCTCTTGATAACATGTTAGTCATGAACCCAATTAAGTGCTTGTCAACTTTTTTAAATGAATTTGAAATTTGACCCCATTTGTCACATTTTTGTGTGCAGTCTTGTGAAAATGACACATAGGGTTCCCCTCAACCTCCCAGAGAAAACAATCCCAGAGAAGTTTGCCCAACATCTCCTTATAGGTAATACCCTCTGAGGAAAGCCAAGTGTTGATAAAAGGAAGGACACAAAGTACTGGAATAACTCAATTGGGTCAGGCACCATCCTTGAAGTGCATGGATAGGTGGCGTTTTGGGTCATTTGCAGTTCCTTGTTTCTACGTGCCGATAAAAGTGTAATTATTTTTGTTTTAATGCATGCAATTACTTCTCAGCATTTCATCGTGCTTTAAAGAACATTTATTTGTTTTGGCCCAACTAACAGAAACACGACGACAAGGCAAGCATATATCTGGCCTAGTTCATGGGGTGGCCACCCCTCCCCCCCTTCACGCCTTACTTTAGGGAGAGTCAGTCAGAGAGCACAAACACAGGCCTTTCAGCCCACCATGCCCATGACGATGACTGAAATCCCATTTACTAGGACTCAGCCCATTGCCTTCTGTTCCGTGGTGATTCAAGTGCTAATTCAGATGCTTCTTATAGTGGTGAGAGTACCTGCCTCTCCCACCTTCTCAGATAGTCATAGAATCATACAATGTGGAAACAGGCCCTTCAGCCCAAATTGCCCAAGCCAACCAAAATGTCCTATCTACACTAGTCCCACCTGCCTGCGTTTGGCTCACATCCCTCTAAACCCACCCTATCCATGTTACTGTATAAATGTTTCTTTAACATGACAGTACCTGCCTCAACTACCTCCTCCTGCAACATGTTCCATATTCCTTCCTCCTTTTGTGTAACATAGTTTCACCTCAGGTTCCTATTAAATCTTCCCCCCTTGACCTTAAACCTACATCCTCTGCTTCTTGATTTCCCTCCTCTGGGCAAAAGACTGTGGATTTACCCAATCTATTCCCCGCATTAGTGTGTGTTTTAGACGACATATGGTCTCTGCATACTCGTTTATGCCTGAACAATAATAGGGATCGTAATTCTAGGCCTACTCTTTCAATGAATCTTAATTAACTCAAAAAGAATCCACGATAACTGATCACTAATAAATGCTAAGAATAGTCAGCAGGTCAGGCAGTATCAATGCAGTAGGAAGCGCAATTAACATTTCAGTTCAATGGCTGTCAGAACAACATTCAATGACATGAAGCATTAAAGGGCCTGTCCCACTTGGGCGTTATTTACGCGTCATTTATGCGACATCATTTACGCGTCACGATACACGACGCAACATCATTTAGCGCATGGTGTGTGGTGAGACGTGGTGGCATAGGCAGTGACGCGCGGTTGCGCGCGGCACCCCAGGATTTTGGGATTCACAAAATCTTCGCCCGCCACCTGTGTGACGCGCAAATGATGCCCAAGTGGGACGGGCCCTTAACGCTCTCTCTCCCCACTCATGCTGTCTGATCTGCCATGTACTTCAGCGTTTTTTGATTTATATTTAAGATTCCCAATATCTGTAGCTTTTCCTTAAGACCTTAAGACATTGGAGCACTCTGCCCATTGAGTCTGCTCCGCCATTCGATCATGGCTGATCTATTTTCCCCTCTCAACCCCATCTGAAGGACATAGCTCTTAGCAACAGGACCTGTGAGCAATTTTTAGATGACATAGTTACCATAATTGAATTACTCTCCTGGAACCTTCTAGGCAATTTTATTTGTTTTTAATTACCTAGGTGGCAGTTTTTTGTTGTTGTTGATGATGATGATCAAATTATTGTCACTTGTATCTTGTGCCTTTTAAAGTGAAGGGGAGAAGATTGAATAGGAATCTGAGTGGTAAGTTTTTCACACAAAGGGTGGTGGGTGTATGGAACGATCTGTCCGAGGAGGTAGTTGAGGCAGGGACTATCCCAATGTTTAAGAAATAGACAGACAGACAGACAGACAGACAGACAGACAGACAGACAGACAGACAGACAGACAGACAGACAGACAGACAGACAGACAGACAGACAGACAGACAGAAAATACTGGAGTAACTCAGAAGGACAGGCAGCGTCTCTAGAGAGAAGGAGTTTGAATGAGAATGAAAATGAAATGAGAAGGAAGGAGAAGAGAAGGAGTTACTCCAGCATGAGTTACTCCAGCATTTTGTGCAGTGAAGTTTTTTATTTGTATTAAGCATACAAAGTACATAAAATAATCGCCAGGGAAGCACTGACAAAGTAACTCAGCAGGTCAGGCAGCATCTCTGGAGAAAAGGAATAGGTGATGTTTCGGGTCGAAAGTCTGAAGAAATGTTTCGACCCAAAACGTCATGCATTTTTTTCTCCAGAAATGCTGCTTGACCCGCTGAGTTACTCCAGTTTTTTGTGTCGATCTTCGGTTTAAACTAGAATCTGCAGTTCCTTCCTACACAGTGGATTAATGTCGCTACATTACACTGTCAACAAAGGCATCCATTACTTTTGATTATGGAGTGTAGACTGATTGGGTAGCAATTAGTCCGATAGAATTTTTTCTATGATTTGTGCAGAGGGCATACCTAGGCAATTTACTGGAGCGCGTCAGAGATTGCTCGGTTTTGCCTACTGTATGTCATTTTTGTTGATTAACGCAAGTGCTCCCTTATGTTGTTTCACCAGAATGACATCCAATTTCAGTTATGGCCGCAACTGTCCCTGTTAATCATTCTGCAGTCCGCACTGTTCTCAAATAAAAACACAGAGGATGTTGGAAATATTGGAGGAAGACACAAAAAGCTGTATTGGGCAGCGTCTCTGGAGAAAAGGAATAGGTGACATTTCGGGTCAAAATATTTCTTCAGACTGAGAGGCTGATATTGGTATTGGTTTATTATTGTCACATGTACCAAGGCACAGTGCAAATCTTTTGCTTGCATGCTATCCAGTTAAATCAGATCATACGAAACAAAAGTAAAATCAAGCCTTACACAAGTACAATAGATTATGCAATGAGAAAAATACCGGAATTCAGAATATCGTTTTATACCAATGTAGCATTACTGTTACAGATAAAAAGTCCAGTGTCCACAATAAAGGCAGGGTGGAAGATCAGGACTATCCACTACCTTATTGGAGAACCGTTCAGAGGGGAAGAAAATTGGCCTGAGGTATTTTCTATCTTCTGCCCGACAGGAGAGGGGAGAGGAGGGAATGACCGGGGTGAAAAAAGTCCTTGATACTCAACAGGTCAGAGAGCATCTAGAACATAGAGCAGCACATCACAGGCCCTTCAGCCCATAATGTTTGTGCCGAATGTGATGCCATGTCAAACTGATTTCATTTACCTGTACATGATCCATGTACATGATCCATATTCCCTGCACTTCTATGTGCTTATCACACTATTGTATCTGCCTCCACCACCACCCCAGGCAATTCGATCCAGGTCCATATAGCTGTCTGTATAAACAACTTGACACACACATCTTCATTAAACGTTCCCCCTCTCACCATATTTCCTGTGGCCTCTGGTGTTGAACATTTCCACCCTGTGAAAAAAGTTCTGTCTCCCCTATCTATGCCTCTCATAATTTTATCTACTTATATCAAGTCTCCCCTCAACCTCTAATGTTCCAGAAAAAACAATCAACGTCCATCCAACCTCTCCCTATAGCTGAAACCCTCTAATACAGGTATCATTCAGGTAAACCTCCTCTGCACCCTCTCCATTGCCTCCAAATCCTTCCTGTAAAGGGGCGACTAGAACTGCACGCAATAGTCCAAATACAGCCTAACCAAAGTCTTAGGAAGCATTTTATCAGGATGCCTCACAGCTTGCTTTGGGAACAGCTCTATCCAAGACCGCAAGAAATAGCAGCAAATTGTGGACGTGAATCATGTATTGTCTTTCTGCTAACTGGTTGGCATACAACTAAAGCTTTTCACTGTACCTTGGCACACGTGGGAATAAACTAAACTGAACTAAACTGAACTGAACTACATCATGAACAGTACAGGGAGAATTGAAGTTAGCGTCTTAAGTTGGTGACCTGCAATCGACCTCCCCTTGTATGAATTGAATTCACAATCTGTTTCCGTATCAGCATAAAGTAAGTGGAAATGCTCTGAAAATAATCTTGCAAAACTGTGCCAGACGACAATTATTTTTCTTGCAGCGTACACTCTGTGATTTCAGCAGGCAACATCTGCACTGCAAGTATGTAGTAGTTGTTTAACATTTGGCTTTTAAAGATAACCCAAGGTCATAGCAAGAAGGTCCCAACACCCACACAGTGCCCATGTTGTGCAGAACAAATATTACCAGTTGCAAAATAGCAGCCTTCACAATTCACCACTTTGACTTTTTCCTGTTGAATTAATTGGAAACAGGCCATCTCGACCCTTCTAGTCTGTGCCGAACACGTATTCTCCCCTAGTCCCATATACCTGCGCTCAGACCATAACCCTCCATTCCTTTCCCGTCCATATAACTAACCAATTTATTTTGAAATGATAAAAACGAACCTGCCTCCACCACCTTCACTGGAAGCTCATTCCACACAGCCACCACTCTCTGAGTAAAGAAGTTCCCCCTCATGTTACCCCTAAACTTCTGTCCCTTAATTCACAAGTCATGTCCCCTTGTTTGAAGCTTCCCTACTCTCAGTGGGAAAAGCTTATCCACGTCAACTCTGCCTATCCCTCTCATCATTTTAAAGACCTCTATCAAGTCCCCCCTTAACCTTCTGCGCTCCAAAGAATAAAGCCCTAACTTTTTCAACCTTTCTCTGTAACTTAGTTGCTGAAACCCAGGCAACATTCTAGTAAATCTCCTCTGTACTCTCTTTATTTTGTTGACATCCTTCCTATAATTAGGCGACCAAAATTGTACCCCATACTCCAGAATTGGTCTCACCAATGCCTTGTACAATTTTAACATTACATCCCAACTTCTATACTCAATGCTCTGATTTATAAAGTCCAGCACACCAAAAGCTTTCTTTACCACCCTATCTACATGAGATTCCACTTTCAGGGAACTGTGCACAGTTATTCCCAGATCCCTCTGTTCACCTGCATTCTTCAATTCCCTACCATTTACCATGTACGTCCTATTTTGATTTGTCCTGCCAAGATGTAGCACCTCACACTTATCAGCATTAAACTCCATCTGCCAACTTTCAGACCACTCTTCCAACTGGCATAAATCTCTCTGTAGACTTTGAAAATCTACTTCATTATCCATAACCCCACCTATCTTAGTATCATCTGCATACTTACTAATCCAATTTACCACACCATCATCCAGATTATTGATGTACATGACAAACAACTGTGGCACCCCACTAGTCACTGGCCTCCAACCTGACAAACAACCATCCACCATTACTCTCTGGCATCTCCCATTCAGCCACTGTTGAATCCATCTTGCTACTCCACCATTAATACCCAACCATTGAACCTTCTTAACCAACCTTCCATGAGGAACCTTGTCAAAGGCCTTACTGAAGTCCATATATACAACATCCACTGCTTTACCCTCATCAATTTCCCGAGAAACCTCTTCAAAAAATTCAAGAAGATTAGTCAAACATGACCTTCCAGGCACAAATCCATGTTGACTGTTCCTAATCAGCCCCTGTTTATCCAGATGCTTATATATATTATCTCTAAGTATCCTTTCCATTAATTTGCCCACCACTGACGTCAAACTAACAGGTCTATAATTGCTAGGTTTACTCTTAGACCCCTTTTTCAACAATGGAACAACATGCGCAGTACGCCAATCCTCCGGCACTATTCCCGTTTCTAATGACATTTGAAATATTTCTGTCATAGCCCCTGCTATTTCTACACTAACTTCCCTCAATGTCCTAGGGAATATCCTGTCCGGACCTGGAGACTTATCCACTTTTATATTTCTCAAAAGTGTCAGTACTTCCTCTTCTTTGAATCTCATAGTTTCCATAGCTACTCTACTTGTTTCCCTTACCTCACATAATTCAATACCCTTCTCCTTGGTGAATACCGAAGAAAAGAAATTGTTCAATAGTTAAAGATAAATCCCAATGACCAACAAGTCTATTAGGTAACAACTTAAAGCTAGCTGGATGGCTGAGCCCTATTTCTCAAATATAGTTTGAGACTGAACCGGTGATTTTAACAAAAATACAGCGTTAGAATAACATCCAGACAAACATAACAAGTGTTTTCGAACTCCAAGTCGAAACACCGATTTTATAATTTGTTAAATAACCTGGGAATATAGTTTATCCCATTTTGCAATGTTTTAGATTAGATTAGATTAGATAGCCTTTATTGTCATTCAGACCGAAGTCTGAACGAAATTGAAGCAGTCATACATACAATACAATACAATAAAAAACAACAATAAACAGATATTAACATCCACCACAGTGAGTCCACCCAGCATCTCCTCACTGTGATGGAGGCAAAAGTCTTAGGTCTGCAGTCTCTTCCCTCCTCTTCTCCCTCTGCGCTGAGGCGATACCCCCCGGGCGATGTTACAACTGTCCCGCGGCTCAAACACCGTGGCCCGTGGTGGTCGAAGCTGCCGCCCACCAGTCCTGCTGACGCAGCCGCTGGCCCGCGGCCGAACCCCGGACTCAGGCCACCGCCGCCAGAACACCGTCCCAGCCACCGGAGCACCGTTCCAGCCCCGAGCCGGATCGCCCTCACGTGAGTACCGTTACCGTCTCAGCCTCGCGCCAGGCCGCCCCGACATGGGCGCCGCTCCTCCCTCGGGCTGGGCCGCCCCGACATGGGCGCCGCTCCTCCCTCGGGCTGGGCCGCCCCGACATGGGCGCCGCTCCTCCCTCGGGCTGGGTACGCCGTACCTCCCCGAGCTCGGCCACTCCGACGGGAGCACCGTTCCTTCCTCGGGCCGGCCGCCCTCCCGGAGCGTCACAGCCCCTCACGAAAGCACTGTTCCAGCCCCGAGCCGGGCCGTCCTCACGGGAGCGAGCCCAGTGCGAGTCCTGGCAGGTTCTGCCTCCTGAGCCTCGAGGTCGCCAGCTCCGCCATTAGGCCTCAGCGCAGACGGTTTACTGTTATT
Source organism: Amblyraja radiata (assembly GCF_010909765.2). Classification (NCBI taxonomy): domain Eukaryota; kingdom Metazoa; phylum Chordata; class Chondrichthyes; order Rajiformes; family Rajidae; genus Amblyraja; species Amblyraja radiata. The sequence goes on from NC_045956.1 coordinate 171,472,206, forward strand.
AGTACAGTTAAACGATATTTTTCATAATGAACAGGCCACTCCTGCCATCATTCCATGGGTGCTTTGCATGACAACTCTGCCCAATTTTCGAGCCTGTCTGGAAAACCGACAATTCTGGCTCTAATTCCAAACTAGCTTGGAATGCTAGCATTGTGCCCTCTAAGCAGATGACCATGCTTTTATCCTTTGTATGCTGTACAAACAAGTGTAAATATTACCAACTTGTGAGTGGTCCACTTACCCATGTTTTGGAAGTGCCAGACCCACCTTGTTGAGTAGGACTGGTAGGGTGCGTGGAACCTGTGCCCAGCTGTCATGCTGCCACCAGCTTCAATGAACCGCCCACTGCCGATGCAGGCATAGGGTGCGTTGTCGCCAAAATGATGAACTCTTCCATTCATCTGTGGTCCCGCGGCAGAGAACCAGCTGCGCATCTGCGTCGACGGCCGGCTTGTTCCTGGTCCAAACCCGGAATCTGCACCTCTCTTGTAGGGATGCCTTCTCAGATTTGCCGACCACCGATGGCTTAACCTTGCTGCATCTCGGACAGCTGCCCTTTCTAGCGAACGCAGTCATTCCTGAGCCCAGCAGCATTTGTTGCAGCTTCATTTCCTGGGCACGCATGCCACGCCCATCTGACCCCATATCAGCTGGTTCACTGCCGGCACATTAAGGCAACATGCAGTTTTCCGGGGTCTCGTGTTTCTTTGCGGTCTCATCCATCTTGAGCTCCTGTAGCTGATGGGAGACTAAATAACTTATCGGGGAGGCCAACTCATCTCCCAGTGGCTCTCCTGACTCTGACGGGACTGCGAATCGGTCTGCCAGGGATGGGACATCCGGCAGCTGCCGTTCTTCGCATGGATTGAACTCACCGTCAGTTGGGGTCAGAACTCAGCTGACCCATGGCACGTGCCTCATCAATGAGCATGCTATCGAGCAGCCCTTTACTAGGTGCTGCTGGTGCGGCCTCTTCTCCAGCCTACCGCCGACACCACTCCTGCTCCTGGAGTGTGCCCTGGGGAAACAACCTCTACAAGAGGTGCTCCATTTGGGATAACCATTGAAAAAACGGTATCCAGCCCCGGAGGGGAATTTTCCGCTCCTGACTGGGTAGTCAGTGGGCCTAACAGACTTTCTGGTGGCCTTACGCCCGACTGGCGCTGGCTCTGTGCTTTACAACACCGAAGTCTGCAGTTGCCCCGCTCCCACCCGGCGACTGTGCAGGGGTATAAGGCAGCCGTTTACAGACCACACTCCCGTGGCTGGTTACCGATTTTCGTGTGGCTTGCCTCTATCCCTTGGTTGTCTTGTCCATGGCGTTGTGATGGAAGAAATACAAAGCACAGCACCACAGCAAAAACAACCCGAACTACAGCTACGTTTGTGGCAATTACGTGGAGATTTAAATCCTCACAGCCTCTGTGCGCCAATGCGGCTGGTGCGCTCACACACTATGCAGCCCTTTCCCAGGTGCTGCTGGCGCAGCCTGTAGCATAGGCCCGCGCTGACACACTGAACAGTCATGTCCCAGGCGCTGCTGGCGCTGCTGGCACGGCCTGTACCATAGGCACGCGCTCACACACTAAGCAGCCCTGTTCCATAGGCCCGCGCTGGTGCCTGTGAAGGGTTAAAAAATAACAACAAAAAGCATACAAATACATACTTATTTACCGAAGGGAATCCTTGCAGCCCGACTACTCCGAGTTCAATAGGGCTGTTTGGCTCTATCTGTGATCGCACCCCATGCCTGGGGCCCACAGAACGATGATTCTGTGAGCCGCTGATCGCACTGTCAGCGACTCTGGCGATAACCCCGCTCACCTGCGTGTTTTACCCGACCCCGGGAACACAGCAGGTTTGAAACCACTGACCGCTTTGTTAGTGGCTTCAAACGTGAAAAACCCGACATCACCAGACTATCTGCTTCCGCGGTCCGAACCGGGGCCTCCCCACAGCCCATAGTCGGTTCACTCGCCGGACTTCGCCAAATCCAGCAGGATACCTCTGTGAAGAGAGGTTCCTGCATGAACATCAAACCTGGTAAGTAATAAAAACTTACCTGCAGGTTTCAACTTACCGTCGACAGGAGGAAGCCCTGCACATCCGGTGCCTTGCAATGCGAACAACGTAACGACATGCATGTGCACTGGCGGGACTTCTTCACTGAATCACTCACGGCCTGTGGAAGGGAGCCGGGTGGCACAAACGACAGGCTGTTGGAGCTCTGCTTCCAACAGCTCGGACCTGAAGGTAAGTTTTTAACTTTTTCAGGTCTCTTTTTTACTGCAGGAAGCGTTCAGAGCTCCTGCTGGAGGTCCGAGGTCGGAACCCCAGCACCACCCGGCTCCCTTCCACATGGACCCCCCCCCCCCCCCGTGGAAGGGAGCCGGGTGGCGCTGGGGTTCCGACCTCGGACCTCCAGCAGGAGCTCTGAACGCTTCCTGCAACTACAAGGGCCATGGGCAATGCTGACCGCAGGAAGAAGCCTGGCTGCGGGGACCACGGAACCTCAGAAGACAATGCCTTCCGGGACCGGTGGAAGACCACGGGTAACCTGTTCTCCGAAACCGCGGGAAGACCGCGGGTACCCGGCTTTGGAGACCACGGGAAACCACGGATAATCTGACTTCAGAGACCATGGGAAAACCACGGGTAACCCAGCTTCAGGGGCAGTGGGAAGACCGCGGATAACCCAGCCTCGGGGACCATGGGAAGACCACGGATAACCCAGCTTCAGGGACAGTGGGAAGACTGCGGATAACCAAGCTACAGGGACCTTGCGAAGAACACAGGTAGAACCGTGCTTGGGGGAAACTTCAGCTATGGGGACCGTGGAAGACTACGGGCAGAATCGTGCTTGGGGGAAACCTCAGCTACGGGGACCGTGCAAAAGCTGCGGGTAGATCCGTGCGTGGTGGAAACCTCAGCCACGGGGACCGTGTGGAAGACCGCGGGTAGAACCGTGCTTGGGGGACACCCCAGCTACGGGGACCGTGTGGAAGACACGGCTAGGACCGCAGAAGAGCGGGTAGCCGGCGGCGACTTCAGACTCCGGCTGCCCGAGGAGGGTAAGAGCTAAAACAGGAGTCTGAAAGGCCTAGACTGAAGTCAGGCCAGGAGGGTCCCCTCCGACATGGGTTCGTCCTCGGACGTTTTACCCATCCTAATTGGCCAGGGAGGGCCATATCAGCGCAGGTCTCCTCGAGAGCCTGTGGCAGCACCCTTTTCAGGGCTGCCTACAAAACTCACTTCTGCGAAGGTGAGAGCGAGGAGTCAGTTGGCAACTGACACTGAACTCGGAAGCATGTCCGAGGAACAGGTGCCGGCTGGGAGTTACCATGCACCTGGAAAGACATGGGTCCACATACACCAGCAGCCCTACGCTCCAATCAAGGATGGAAATCGATCCCGCATCGGGGGCCTATTGGGCTTACCATAAAACCACCGATAGCCATGATGGTAGGTGGGTCTGGTTCTTTCCGAAACGTGGGGTTGTGGACCATTTACAAGAAGGTTGGATGAGATAGTTTATACTGCACAGTACAAGCGAGACAGTCTAGGAATATGTCTGGAGTTGCCTCTTTAGGCAGGCTCGCTATTATGACAAATGAGACCTGTTTATTATCAACAAGCCCAACTCGCATGTGCAGTTTAGACATTGAAACTTCATGACTATTAATTCCCATGGGGTCAGCTTCATTCACAGGGCACCGGAAATATCTGAAATTTAACTGGATGGGGCAATAATACAGTTAAAACATTGCAAAATAGGCTAACTTCAGTTCCCAGGTTATTTACTAAATGAGTGCTTCGGCTGCTCAGAGTTTAAAAATATTGTTAAGAACTATCTGGATGAGATTAAACGCTGTATTTTTGCTAAATTAGCTGTATCAGCCACAAAACCCATTTGAGGAATTGGGTTCCCATCTGTCCAGATAAATTTAAGTTGATACCAACTGAAATTATTGATGATTGGGATTACCTTTAACTCTATTTAATCATCTGGGACTCCGCCCTGAGGTAAGGGATTGGAATTAATTGAAGCCCGTAACAAAACTGATCAAGCAACCTGTTGTTCATCAAGTATAATTGGCTTACAGCTGTGCTATTTAGGCCTTTGCACAATCAGAACTATACAGCATGCAAAAGAAGTAAACACTCAAGTACCATGTGTTCATTGTTACCAGCTCTATGCTATTCCACTAAATCAGCAAATCTTCAGTTAAATTACAAACTGATGCTATTGTTCAGGATGAGAAATTGCTCATGCCATCTAGTTACAGATGTGGATGGGAGAGTTACCAATTCCTCAGTTACATGGTATCAACTACCTATAGACACTGGGTGCATTCTGTGGATTAAAGGTTATGCGAATATGCCTAATCTGCATGTTCTAGTCCAAGTTGATATACTTCGGTGGTGGAAAATGTCTGTTTACATGGGTGAAAACAAGTCAAAATATCCGGTCATAGTTTACCCAAACCTCATTACGGTACACAATACATTGTGTTGGATCACAAAGTATTAAAATACATTGTGAACATTAAAGATCAAGAAGCTTGCATTCAGGCTCAATCACCAGTGGAAAATATGTGGCATATCGGTAGCGTTGGTTACATCCTAGCTACACTAAGGAGGAATGTTATTTTATGTCTTCCTCCATTTCGGCCTCATCAGACGGGTTTGCAAAATTCAGCAAGTTCCCGCCTCAGGCATTTTTATAGTGCCTGCCGGGCTTAGCCAGCCATGGTTCCCACTGATGTGGGGAATGATAGAACCATATATGGTTATTCTAGACACAAGTATTGGTCTGGCCGTGACGCGGGAAACCGTCCTCAGCATGATATAATCATTGACTGAGACTGAGACTGATAAGACCGTTCCTGCGGCTGGGGTTGTTGAACCAACCATGTACGTGCTCGCTGCAGATCGCAGGGATAGCACCAAAAAATATCAATATTTCCTCATAAGGAGATGGGAGGTATTTGTTTTATAATTATATTACATATTCGGCACGGATGACTGATGTCTTGTAGTTCAGGCTCATATGAGGGCTTGACAAATCATGATGTCTAAAGTGCCATCTACCATACCTAAGTGCTTCATCATACTGGCTGAGAGGAGTAGAATCCACTCTGGGGGGTTACCCTCTGGCCTCTAGATTATGAAGGAAATCTGCAACTCGAAAACTCCCAGGACTAGGGACGCAGAGATATGGGGTGTTAACGTTGTGCTACGTCGCTTCGCTGAAGGGCTCCAGCTACATCCCTGTCCTTGGGCTAACTCACTTATAAGTGGTTATGCTCATAGCCCTGCATGCAGCACAACGGGTCCAGTCATTACATAAACGTTGACTGGATAGGATGATTATATCTGCAGGCTAAATAACACTTATGTTATGACTTAGTCAAGCAGTATAGACCAGGGGCACCAGATCTCTAACTAGATGTTCACATATCCCATGAACCTTCGATTGTGTATGGTCACACATCTACACCAGAATGTTAGATCACTAGAGCCTAGAGACTCTGAACTAGTAATATTGTTAGTTACATCTAGCGTCAAAAGAAGGTATCACTTCAGACCATCTTCAGGTGGTTATGGGTCTGGCTTATACAGCAGTAAATACAGACATTTCAAATCACTCCACCAAGGCTGTAACAACCTCAGCAGCAGGGTTATGGACGTTAGTGGGACCGCATCCTAGCAGTTGCAGGATGGTCAATCTAGCAATTTTCCACACATTTAGTACTAACCCATTACCAGATCGGGGGTATTTACGAACTCTATGTTAAGTTCTGTTCATAGTTCCTCCCGGGTGAGGGAGGTTACGATTGTCATTATTCATGTCTGAATACGATAACATACTTCCTCCCCTGGTCAACTAAGCCAGTGAGTGAAGCATGGACTTGTTCCACGGCATGAAATCACAGATCTTTAAAATCTTCACGTAGTCACTCACGTGACTCCGAAGTAAAATAGTAAGATTAAACGAGCTTACCAGTTTGAAGTTTGATCTTTATTTTATGAGGAGTTACGATGAGGGATTACGTGCCCTCCGCTCCCACCCTCTATCATAAAGGTCAACTGGTATTCTAATTCTTCTTATCTTACTATGTTTATTTCATCTACTGTTATCTGTGATTTCACACCACTGCTTTGAAGAATGTCACGCATGCGTGCTGGCGGGGTCTTCACGTAATCCCTCATCGTAACTCCTCATAAAATAAAGATCAAACTTCAAACTGGTAAGTTCTCGTTTAATCTTACTATTATACCCATCAAATCTCCCTGGATTTTACCACTCACCTACAAACTAAGAGCAATTCACAGTGGCTGATTAATTTCCCAAACTGCATGTTTTTTGGAGATGGGAAGGAACCAGAACACTGGTGGTCAGAGGGAGGTTGTGCGAGCTCCTCGCAGACTCTCTCAGTGGGCAAGATGGATCAAACCTGGCTCTGTGAAGCAGCAGCCCTGTTAGCTATACCAATGTGCTGCCACTGAATCAGGTTAGTACATAGAACATAGAACAGTAAAGCACAGGTCCTTGGATCTATAGCTTGAAATGCCTGATGCAAAAGCATTGTTGAAGCACGTTCACTAGAAGGACTACACTATCATTAGATCATGAGATAGTAGAATTAGGCCATTCGGCCCATCAATAGAGATGGCCATCAAGGCTGTGCTCCCTGCCGATCACCAGCCCCTACGACGTGTACGTGGCACTGAGCAGGATTAATGCACGTAAGGCTGCTGGCCCTGACGGCATCACCGGTGCGTCCTCAGGGCCTGTGCTGCGCAGCTGACAGACGTCTGGACTGACATCTTCAACCTGTCACTTGCCCAAGCAGTTGTCCCCACGTGCCTTAAAACCACCTCCATCGTGCCGGTGCCAAAACACTCCACTGCGGCAAGCCTCAACGACTCACGCCCAGTTGCACTTACTCCCATCATCACCAAGTGCTTCGAGAGGCTGGTCCTGGCACACCTCAAAGGCTGCCTACCCCCCACATTGGATCCCTATCAGTTCGCCTACCGCAAGAACAGGAATACGGAAGATGCCATCTCAACGGCACTTCACTCTGCCCTCTTCCACCTCGACAACAGAGACACTTACGTAAGAATGTTGTTCATCGATTACAGCTCAGCATTCAACACCATTATACCCTCTAAACTGATCACCAAACTCGGTAACCTGGGCATCGACCCCTCCCTCTGCAACTGGAAATTGGACTTTCTAACCAACAGACCCCAGTCTGTTAGGTTAGACAAGCACACCTCTTCAACCCTCATCCTGAACACCGGCGTTCCACAGGGCTCTGTGCTGAGCCCCCTCCTCTACTCCCTCTTCACCTACGACTGCACACCTGTACATGGTACAAACACCATCATCAAGTGTGCAAATGATACAACGGTGATTGGCCTCATCAGCAACAATGATGAGTCGGCCTATAGGGAGGAGGTCCAGCTCCTAGCAGTATGGTGCACTGACAACAACCTGGCCCGTAACTCCAAGAAGACCAAGGAGCTCATTGTAGACTTCAGAAAGTCTAGGGGCGGCACGCACACCCCCATCCACATTAACGGGACGGAGGTGGAACGTGTTTCCAGCTTCAGGTTTCTGGGGGTCAACATCTCCGATGACCTCTCTTGGGCCCATAATACCTCAACTCTGGTCAAGAAGGCTCACCAGTGTCTCTTCTTCCTGAGGAGACTAAAGAAGGTCCATCTGTCTCCTCAGATTCTGGTGAACTTCTACCGCTGCACCATCGAGAGCATCCTTACCAACTGTATCACAGTATGGTATGGCAACTGCTCTGCCTCCGACCGGAAAGCACTGCAGAGGGTGGTGAAAATTGCCCAACGCATCACCGGTTCCTCACTCCCCTCCATTGAGTCAGTCCAAAGCAAGTGTTGTCTGCGAAGGGCGCTCAGCATCGTCAAGGACTGCTCTCACCCCAGCCACAGACTGTTTACCCTCCTACCATCCTGGAGGCGCTACAGGTCTCTCTGTTGCCGGACCAGCAGGTCCAGGAACAGCTTCTTCCCTGCGGCTGTTACATTACTCAACACTGTACCTCGGTGACTGCTAATCACCCCCCCCCCCCCCCCCCCCGACACTCCTTCCAGCAGAAAAAAAATAATTGCACTAATTTGACTGTATGGACGTAAATATATTTATTATTGCTCATATTCTATGTCGCTCTTCTAGAGAGATGCTAACTGCATTTCGTTGTCTCTGTACCGTACACTGCACAATGACAATAAACTTTGAATCTGAATCTGAATCTGAATCAATCCCTCACTATGCTTGAAGGCAGTGCACCATCACTTTCTTAAGCACAGTCACTGATAGGCAATAGAACATACACATAGAATGTTGAACAGTACAGCGCAGGAACTGCCGCTACAGCCCAAAATGTCCGTGTCATACATGATGCCAAGATAATTTAATCTCATCTGCCTGCACAATCCGTATTCCTTCATTCACTGCATATCCACATGCTTATCTAAACACCTCTTAAATGCCACTATTGTATCTGCCTCCACCACTAGCCCTGGCAGTGTGTTCCAGGGATCCACCACCCTCTGAGCAAAAAAACATTCTGACTTTCCACCGTATCTACAGGGTATGCCTCTCATTATTCTATCAAGTATACTTACACACTTCCTCAACCTCTAGCGTTCCATAGTAAAAAAATCCAAGTCTGTCCAAACTCACCTTATAGGTAACGTCCTCTAATCCAGGAAGCATTCCGGTAAATCATCTCTGCACCCTTTGAATGATATCTTTATTTCGAACGATTAAAAAAAAGAAGAAAAGAAAAGATGAAAATGAATAAATAAAAGGAAAATTATATATATACATAAATACATACACACATACATACATATACATGTACATATATACATACATACATATACACATATACACACATACACATATACATAACATATATGTACATACATAAATTAAAAAATCAAAAGCCAATTTCAACATAATACACATTAGACTCGTTCGAAAAGGGATAGGAAGAAGCCTATGCTTGTCAAGTCCTACCCCCATTCTTCACCATTAACAAATGCAAAATTCAACAAAATAAACTAAACCCTCTCCAAAGCCTCTACATCCTTCCTGTAATGGGGCGACCAGAACTGAAGGCAATAATTACTCCAAGCACGGCCTAACCAGCGTCTTATAAAGCTGCATCATGACTTCCTGACTCTTATTATCAATGCAACAATGAAGGCTATCAATAAAAGCTTTTTAGCCAGCATAGTTTACGTATAATGATTTTCAACTTTTTGGTGGTGCTGTGGGTTTTTCCTACATGAACACGTTAAGATGGACTCAATTGCTTTATTCATGTTGATTTGCTGCAGGTGAAGGATGGGGGAGGGGAGGGGAGGCCGAGAAGAAGAAATAAGCAAAACGATTAAATGGTGACAATTCAAAGGGAAAAGAATCTTAATGCGCTTGGCGCACATCCAAAATGTGACACTGAACCTCAAACTACTGAACGTAGCTCGATCTTTAAATTATAGTCTCCAGTTAAACTCAAGTCGATCAAACCGCTCCAGTCACAGCAGGTTAGACAGCCTGAACCTTTGTAAAATGAACTGTAAGGAACTAAAACTGAAGTAATAAATCTGTTCAATTTAAAGGTTAATATGCCCTGTTCTTAAGGGTGATCAAATAAAAATCCATCATAAGTCAACATATCCCTCTGAATATGTGCTTGCAATCAGCTTGTTGGAGTAAACTGCCATTCCTTCACTAACCTGTGATATATTTAAAAGCTGACAGAATTAGAATCTGCTGGCACTATCACTGAATCTTTCCTCCACCAGTCAATTCCAAGTAATAAACATCGTGACCTGTTTTTTTTTCAACTTCAATCAACTCAAGTAAAGTTTGCAGCATAAAATCTGGCAGTTCACCAGAGATTAACTGGCATTACTTTAATTGCCTGCTTGGCAGCAAATTCTGCTCACCAGGAGGACATAGTGATGGAGTAACTTAGATAGTCAGGCAGCATCACTCGAGTAATATGGATAGGTAATTTCTGCAGAAGAAGTGTCATGGCCTGAAACTTCACCTGTCCATGCTCTTCAGAGATGCTGACTGACCCACTGAGTTACTCCAGCACTTTGTGTCTTTTTATGTAAACCAGCATCTGCACCGGCACGGTGGTGCAGTGGTAGAGTTGCTGCCTTACAGCACCATTGGCTCGGGTTTGGTCCAGTCTATGGCGCGGTCTGTGCGGAGTTTGTACATTCTCTCCGTGGCCTGCGTGGGTTTTCTCCAGGATCTGCAGTTTCCTCCCACACTCCAAAGAGGTACAGATTTGGTAGGTTAATTGGCTTGGTATAATTGGAAATTGTCCCTAGTAGGATAGTCCTAGTGTGCGGGGATCGCTGGTTGAGGCGGATTCGGTCAGCTGAAGGGCCTGTTTCTGTACTCTAGCTCTAAAAACTAAAAGGAAAATTCCTTGTTTTTATTCTCTCCATCAGGATCCTCTATCTTTCATACAGCATGACATTGCTAGGTAGTGGAAACTTCTGTTCATTCTGGATAACAGAGTATCTTCCAGCTGTGAAGTGCTATTTCCCTCATCTCTGTGCATCGGAGGTTTGTTTGCTCAGTGAAAGAGAAGACTGGGAGATGACATAATGCAAGTATGAATATAAGGATCGAGTATACAGTGAAAGACCAGACTCTTAACAGCACTGATGTGCAGAGGGGTCTTGCACTTTGTCTTATCTTAAAAAAACATACTTTAACATTGCGGAGCTTACAATCCCTTTGCCGGGGATCGAAGCTCCAACTGCGGGGCCAGTGGACTTTAACTTTGTGAAGCCTGCGGTCTCTGGTAAAAAGAGGCCGATTCTGGAGCTCCATGCCATGGAAAGAGTTTCAACCGCCCCGACGTGGGAGTTTTGATCACCCCGACAGGGGCTTCGATCGTCGGCTGCGGGGGCTTTGATCGCCCCGACTGTGGATGGTTTGACTGCCCCGACCGCGGGAGAACAAAGAGGAAGAAGATTTAACTTTATTGCCTTCCATCACAGTGAGGAATGTGGAATCCACTGTGGTAGATGCTTATGTTAACTTTTATGTGGTTGTGTGTCTTGTTGCTTTTCGCTTAGTATGGCTGTATGGTAACTCGAATTTCATTGTACCTTAATTGGTACATGTGAAAATAAACCGACATTGAACCTTGAACTTCTTTGCAGCTGTAACTCTATGTTTTGCGAGTTGTTTAATTTCTCATTTTACACCAACTTTTTACCAATATGTAATGAAGAACGGTCCCTACCTGAAACGTCAACTATCCATGTTCTCTAGAGATACTGCATGACCTGCTGAGTTACTCCAGCACTTTTTGTCTTTTCTATTGTGTGTTTGTTCTCATGTCGAGGCTGATTTCCCCGGAGAGCAGGCAAAGCAGTTTTTTTACTGTATCTTGGCACAAATAATAATAATAATAAACCAATACCTATACCACGTTTCTGTGCAGTAAATTCAAAGTAAATATACGTCACTTCATACTGGGCTGGTAACTTTACCTTCGGTGTGTAGGAAGGAACCGCAACACTGGTTTAAACCGAAGATAGATACAAAAAGCTGGAGTAACTCAATGGGTTAGACAGCACCTCTGGAAAAAAGGGTCTCGACCCAAGACATCACCGATTCCTTTTCTCCAGAGATGCTGTCTGACCCACTAAGTTACTCCAGCGTTTTGCGTTTAAATGTACCTTAGACTTTACTTTAGAGACACAGCACAGAAACAGACCTTTTGGCCCATCGAGTCTGTGCTGACCAGCGACCACCCCATACAGCAGCCCTGTCCTACATACTGGAGACATTTTACAATTTTACCAAAGTCAATTAACCTACAAACCTGTACGTCTTTGGAGTGTGGGAGGAAACTAGAGCACCTGGAGAAAACCCACGCCATCACAGGGAGAACATACACACTTTGTACAGACAGCACCTGTAGTCAGGATCAAACCTGCTGTAAGGCAGTAACTACCTCTGTGCCACTCTGCCACCTCTGTAATTTTCAGAGTAATATTAGTATGCATAATCACTTTTTGGAAAGTACTTGGACAGATACTGGAGCATACAGACTCAAAGTCATTGGCACTGCATATAATCCATGATCAGATTAAATGGCAGAGTTGGTTTGAAGGACCAGGGCTGGCCGCTGCTCCTATATCCTTGCATTAGTGTTCTTTGAAACATGAAGAACATGGACAGTTGCATCATAAAAAGGAGAAAACATTGAAAGAAGATACAGGGAAGAAAAGTTCTGTCAGGCTAGCACACATCAAGAACCAGAAGACATAGGATTAAGATGAGAGGGGAAAGATTTAATAGGAACCTGATGGGCAATTTTTTCACAGGGAGGGTATATGGAATGAGTTGTCAGGGGAGATATTTGAGGTATGTACCATAACAGCATTTACAAGACATTTGGCCAGGTATATGGATAGGGAAGGTTTAGAGGGATATGGGCCGAACACTGGTAACTGGGACTAGTATAAATGGGGCAGCATGGGCAAGTCAGGCCAAAGGGCCTGTTTCCGTACAATATGGCTATGACTATGACATCAGTGAATGGAACTGGCAGTAAACTAACCACAACACAAGTAGTTATTATGGGAAGAGCCAGAGACATGCTGAAAGCAAGCAGAACCGCGACTGAATATACCCATTCTTGTTGCATCATTGCAGTGTTAAGGGGCTGTCCCACTGCAGCGACCTAATCTGCGAGTTTAGAAGAGTTTGCCCTTGATTCAAACTCGCAGCATGGTCGACACGTGGTCCTAGGAGGTCTGATGAGGTCATTGTAACTCTCCTTCATGCTCGAGGGAAGTTCCTGCATACTCAAGGCCTCAGTTTGGTCGAGGAAAGTTTCTCAGCATGTTGAAAAATTTTCTGTGAGTAAAAATTGGTCGGCATGGTTCTTTTGAACTCGTAGTGCAGTGGAGTGGGGTAGCCATGTAGTTATAGGCAGTCAAGGGCAGCCGTAGGCAATCTCCTTCATTCACCGGTCATTGGCTCATTGGAGTTTTCAGGACCAAGGAAAACCGACCGGTAATTTAAATGCCTGCTAAACTTTATTATAAGTTGGCTGGCTTCTTAAAAGTGTTTCCATTTCTTCTCCCCCCACTTCTCCTCCCTTCTCCCCCCCTTCTCCCCTCTTTCTCTATCCTTCTCACCTCTTCTCTCCCCCTCATTCCCCTTCTCTCCCCCTCCCCCCTCCACGCTCTCGAAAGTACTTACCGTACACTGTGAATCCGTCTTTTACCTTCCTGTTCATCGCGGGTGTGAATTTCAGACAGCGCTCCTCCGCTTTCCCTGGCCCCTGCCTTTGCGGTGTGTGTGTGTGTGTGTGTGTGTGTGTGTGTGCGTGCGTGCGTGCATGCGTGCGTGTGTGTGCGTGCGTGCGTGCGTGTGTGTTCGATCCAGCTCGCGGTTTCATCACTGACGGTCGATCCAGCTCGAGGTTTTCCAGGCGAGTGCCCTCGAGCTTGTAGGTCGAAGACATTCGCTGTAAAGTCGCGTCAGTGGGACAGACCCTTTACTATGTTATTAAAAGTATCAGATCGCAGAGTTTACACTTTATGCAGTCATCTGAATCCCTGGTTGGACTTCAGCCATACAATTCCACGGGCTTTTTAATTTCCATTTGGTTTCAAATTACTGTTTTTATGTTGTTAAAATGAACATTTTGTTCACTTATTTTTATGAAATTCCATTTAGGTCCCAAAACATCGTGGCAATGGCCAAGAAAGCACACCATCGCCTCTACTTCCTTAGAAGGCTTAGGAAGTTCGGCATCTCCCCAACAACCCACACCAACTTACACACAGATGCACCGCAGAAAGCATTTTATCAGGATGTAACATTGCATGGTTTGGGAACAGCTCCATCCAAGACCGCAAGAAATCGCAGAGAGGAATAGAAGCAGGCCAGTCCTTCATGCAAACCAATCTCCCTTCCATTGACTTTATCTACACTTCATACTGCCTCTGCAAGGCCACCAGCATAATCAACTGGTGACCAGACTCACCCCGGTCACTCCCTCTTCTCCCCTCTCCCATCAGGCAAGAGGTACAGAAGTTTGAAAATGCCAGATTCAGGGACAGTTTCTTCCCAGCTGTCATCAGGCAACTGAACTATCATCTCACCAACTAGAGAGCGGTCCTGACCTCCCATTTATCTCATTGGAGACCCTTGATCTATCATTAATCACACTTTACAGGACTTTACCTTGCACTAAATGTTATACCTTCGTCCTGTACCCATACGTTGTGGACAGCTTGATTGTACTCATGTATATTATTGTTGCTGCCTGCATAGCACGCAATAAAGGTTTTCACGTACCTTGGTGCATATGACAATTATAAATTAAACTTAACTAAACTAAACAAACACTGCAAGACACTGAATGCCTTTCTTCCAGCAACAATGTAGGATGAGTAATGCATTTGCCTGTCAGAAAGGTGGAGCAGTTGTAGGTGGTGATTTTAAAATTGTTAATTCAGCATATAAACAGGCCCTTCACCCAACTCAGCTGTACTGAATAAGATGCCCCATCTAATCTAGTCCAGTTTTCCTGTGTTTGACCCATATTCCTGTAAATCTATCCATGCAGTTTTAAATGTTGTTAGTGGAGGCCAATTCTCTGGTGAATTGGCCTCAAGAGAGAGTTAGATAGAACTCTTAAAGATAACGGAGTCAGGAGATATGGGGCGAAGGCAGGAACGGGGTACTGATTGTGGATGATCAACCATGATAACTGCGAATGGCGGTGCTGGCTCAAAGGGCCGAATGGCCTACTCATGCACCTATTGTCTTCAATATTATACAATATACAATATTTTTTTACATGTCATTTGAACCTCAGTGAGGCTCAAACGAAACTCCGTTTCCTACAATACATACAAACAATTCAATTTGCACAAACATCCTTCACAGTGAATCTCCTCCTCACTGTGATGGAAGGCAAAGTATTTTCTCTCCCCTGCACCATTTCTCTCCCGATGTTGAAGCCCCAGGCGGACGATGGTAAGTCCCATGGCCGTTTAAGGCCGCGCCGGGCGATGTACGGTCCTGCTCCAGGCCCAAAAGTCACAAAGTTGGAGCCCCCGGTGGGCGCTGGAATGTCCCACGGCCATTAAAGCCGCGCCGGGCGATGTACGGCCCCGCTCCGGGTCGTTCCAACCCCGCGACACGGGCTGGAGAAGTTGCGTTGCGGGAGCTCCGAAAAGCGGTCTCCCACCTGGACCCGTGAGCTTCCGATGTCACAGTCCACCAGCCTGCAGCTGGAGCCTCCGAGCTCCGGAGTCGGGCCACAGCAGAGAGCCATCAACGCTCCCCACCAACGCTCCCCACGCTCCGAGGCTGGCCAGCCCCACGATGGTAAGTCCGCAGCTCCGCAGGCTCCGCGACTGGAGCCCCCAGGTCATTCCGGTTAGAGGCCGCTCCACGGTGCTAGGCCCCAACGACAACGGAGACCCGACAGGGAAAAGGTCGGGTCTCCCGTGCAGGGAAGAGATTTTTAAAGGTTTCCCCCCCTCACCCCCCACATATACACAGTTAAAAACAGTATTAAAAAACATGAACAGCTACATTTAACTAGACAAAAAATAAAAAACAGACAGACAGGCTGTAGCGGCCGCTGCAACGTGAGACGCGCCGCCGCAGATGAGGTCTATTATCTCAACCATTTTATCTGGGGAAAAAAGACATAAGGTTGTGGAGTAAATGAATTAGACTGTCAGAAGCTTTTTCCCAGGGTGGAAATGTCCAACACTAGAGGGCATAGCTATAAGATGAGAAGGGGAAATGTTTAATGTTTAATGGAGACGTGCATTTTTAACACAGAGTGTAGTGGGGGCTTGGAATGTGCTGCCAGGGGTGGTGGTGAAGCCAGAAACGTTCGTGCAGTTTAAGAGGCTTTTAGATAGGCACACGGAAGTGCAAAGAATACAGATCATGTAAAGTAGGTATGTTGCAAAGCCTACCTGAAGCGTCGCTGAAAATCTGTCGCTGCGGGTGTGCGCGATTTTGGCGCCGTTTAGAGGGGGGCGGGTTTAAAACGCGATTTTCTCTAGGCTGTTCAAATCGAAGATGTTCAGCCTTGTTAATTATTAACGAAAAATCGCTGGAAGACCCCGTCGCAAAAGCTATTATTAGTTTTAAAGGCCTTGGATAATAGTTATAGTAGTTTAAAAATCAATCTCTAAACCCGTGACCACCGACAGCCGTCAGGGTCTCATAGAGCAAACCACAGAAGGTATGTAGCTTATTTTTACATTAAAAAGGGCTTCTTAAGATTCCATTATACAAAGTTTAATATTGCGAGTAGCTAATTTTGGGCCCATTATATCCCGCAGTATTTTTCTGGGCATTTGAGGGCACAAATCTACCGCAATGTGAACGTTCTAAACCAGCGCGTTCACAGGATCCCACTAGAAAGCTGATTTAAATGGACTTTAATTTACAGCAATTGAACACTAAATTCCTTCCATTTGGCCTATAAGTTAATGTAAATGAGATTTAAAAATCATGTTTTATTGTGAATTATTTATGAATATTATTTGCACACTTAGGCTATTTTAAAATGTTAATCATTTATTAAGAAATGGATAGATGTTTAGATCTAGTAATTGAAGTTTGAAATTAGCTACACTTGGGTAACTAACTAATTATATGCTTTAATTTCAGGTCATCCAAGTAAGATTATTTTATATTTGTTTCAGAATGGTTCAATCTATGATAACTGAAAATTTCATTCAGTTCTCTTAATTTTTAAGAAGGTTATGGGCTTTTGACTGTCCACGATCACAGCTTTTTTGTTACGTCCATAGAAAATCAATAGGGAACAAGATGCTAATTTCCGAGTATGAAAATGGCCATAACTTTTTAAATACATGAGATATGAAAGTGAATTAGGTGTCAAATTAAACTTCTTTTTATGCTTTATCTGATGGGATAAATTACAGACTTGATTTTTTAAATCTCAAAATTTTGTAACATTGCTATGTAAAGGCAGATGAGATCAGTTTAGCTTAGCATTAATTTGGCACGAACATTGTGGCCTAAAGGGCCAATTCATGTGCTGTACTTTTCTATTTGGTCTGCCAACAGTCATAAAACACAACAAGTTACATGAAATTAAACTGATGAGTGGAAAGCCCAGGATTGGGGATGTGCAACGATTGGGGAGGGCGGTAAGGGGGGGGGGAGGAGGGGGGGTGATTGTCAGTCTATCCCACGACAGAGGGGGGAGGAGTTATACAGTATGTACTTGAACTCATAGGTCTCTCAATTCTACAACATACCCCAGGGCTTTATCATTCAACGTGAAAGTCCTGTCATTGGCTTGACTTCCTACATTTATCTGCATTTGCCATTCCTTGACCCCCTTACCTAGATGATTACAATCCCACTGATAACCTTCTTTACTGTTGATCATATTACCTATTTCCACAGCATCGGTAAACTTATTAATCATGCATTTACTCTCATCCAAGTCATTATATAAGTGATGGACAGCAGTCAAAAGTAAAGAGTGTTTTATTGTTGTATGTCCCAAAACAGAAGACTGAAATACTTACTTGCAACAGCAAAACAGATATGTAAACATAGTACTCTGTAAACAACTTAATAAACAACAACAAAAAGTTCAATATATAATAAACAAGCAAACAATTATAGTACAAAGACAAAAAAATGTCCCTCAAGTCTATATAGTTCGGAGCGTAGTTGGAAGTTGTAGTGCTCAATTGCCTGATGGTTGTTGGGAAGAAACTGTTCCTGAACCTGGACGTTACAGTTTTCAGGCTCCTATAACATCTTCCAAATGGCAGGAGTAAAATGAGTGTGTGGTCAGGGTAGTGTGAGTCTCTGATGATGATGGCTGCCTTTCTGAGGCAACGAGTCTTATAGATCACCATAGATCTCTTCGATGGTGGGAAGATCAGTATCTGTGATAGACTGGGCAGAGTTCACCACTTTTTGCCTTGCCGTTCGTGTTGCCGAACCAGGCCGTGTTGCAAGCAGGTATTCAGCACTTCAACTCCTCCTCCCTTTCCGAATCCGTCCTTTCTGTCCTGGGCTTCCTCCATGGCCAGAGTAAGGCCCACCGTAAATTGGAGGAGCAGCACCTCAAATTTACACCCCAGCATTATGAACATTGACTTCTCCATTTCAGGTAGTCCCTGCTTTCGCCCTCTTTCCCCTCCCCTTCCCAGCTCTCCCACAGCCCACAGCCCACTGTCTCCACCTCTTCCTTTCTTCTTCCCACCCACCCCCACCCCCACATCAGTCTGAAGAAGGGTCTCGACGCGAAGCGTCGCCTATTTCCTTCACTCCTTAGATGCTGCCTCACCAGCTGAATTTCTCCAGCATTTTTGTCTACCTAATGTGATCTCTACTGTACATTTATAGAGGCATTGATAGGGTTTGTTTATGATTGCAACAATGTGCTGGGTCCAGGGCGGATCTTCAAATATATGAATGCCCAGGAATTTTAAGTTTTCCATCCCTCTTGCACACCACTATTCACAGGCCTCCACTCCGTAAAACAACCTTTCACCACCACCCTCTGCTCCCTATCATCAGCCAATTATGTATCCAATTAGCTAGATCAGTTCAGTTTAGTTTATTGTTACATGTACCAAGGCACAGTGAACAACTTTTGTTGAGTGCTAACCGGACAATACATGATTACAATCAAGCCATTCGCAGTGTACAGATGCATGATAAGGGAATAACGTTTAGTGCAAGGTAAAGCCAGTAAAGTCCGATCAAAGATAGGCTGAGGGTCACCAATGAGGTAGATAGTAGATCAGGAATGCTCTCCAGTTGTGATAGGATGATTCAGTTGCCTGATAACAACTGGGCAGAAACTATCCATGAATCTGGTGGTGAGCGTTTTCACACTTCTTTACCTTTTGCCCGATAGGAGAAGAGGGAGTGGCCAGGGTGCGACTCATCCTTGATTATGCTGCTGACCTTGCCGAGGCAGTGTGAGGTAAAATGGAGTCAATGGAAGGGAGGATGATTTGTGTGATGGTCTGGGCTGCGTCCACAATTCGCTGCAATTTCTCCTCGCTGGTCTCCTCAGCTTGCCCTGGATCTCATGCAATCTAACCTTCAGACTAATCTACTACTGTATATGGGACCTTGTCAGAAGCCTTGCCAAAGTTCATATAAACAATGTTCTCTGCCCTGCCCTCACATATGCTCTTCGTTACCTCTTTTAAAACTCAAACAGATTTATAAAACATGATTTTTCACGCAGCAAGACATATGTTCTTCCACCTATTTTCATGTTATCGACAAACTTTGATACATCACATTCTGTCCCCTCATCTAAATAATTGAGATAAATAGTGAGTTAATGAGAACTAAGAACTGATCCATGGCGGCTCCACTGATTACATCCTTCCAGTCCAAAAAAGGCTCATTCATACCTGCTAATTAGACTTACAGATGTTTGAAATGGTTTGTGGTCAGGAGGAGGGTTGATTATTGACATAATAGAAGACATTAATGTTGTCAAATTGGGAAGGAGAGTGGTTAGAATTCCTCTTGTAAGAAACTGTCAATGGCTGGCTGTTGTGGGATAAATATTACTTAGCGCTTATTAGCCCAAGCTTGAATGCTGTCTCACTGGAATGGATTGGCTTATTTTACAAAGAGCTCTCCATGAAATTAAACACTGTGCTGTCACAGTAAATATCCTCAGCTCTGACTTGATAAGAGAAGGAAAATCATTGAATCCTTCAAATCCTTCAACTGAAGAAGCAATTGAGGATTGTGTAGGAAGGAACTGCAGATGCTAGTTTAAGCCAAAGATAGACACAAAAAGCTGGAGTTACTCAGCGCGGCAGGCAGCATCTCTGGAGAGAAGGAATGGGTGATGTTTCGGGTTGAGATCCTACTTCGTCTGAAGAAGGGTCTCAACCCGAAACGTCACCCATTCCTTCTCTCCAGAGATGCTGCCTGTCCCACTGAGTTACTCCAACTTTTTATGTCTCTAAGCAATTGAGGATTGTTGGACAAGTAAATCGCCTCGAGGAGCAATATCTTGACATTGAGATGAGTAATCTCTAGAAACTACAATCATCTTTATTGCGAGGTTTTACTCCAGTAAGCTGACAAGTTTCCTACTGAGTCCAATTGACTTCAATTTTCTAGGGCTCCTGAAGACCACACTTGAAAATCACAAGGGTAGTTGCTTTCGTACTATTTCTGGGATTTGGTTAATCCAAAATTGGGAATAAGTAGTGCTATAAAATTGCCCCCCAGTGTATAGGGATGGTTAAGAAAGTGGAATAATATAGAACAAGTGTGTTTAGTATCTCTAAATTAAACTAACAACTTGACATTCCAGAGCAGTTGGTCTACGTATTAATAATAAGTTTTCAATCAACTCAGCAAGAACGTAGCAAGCTGCAAAATACATTAAACGTTGACACAAGGAACTGCAGATGCTGATTTATCAGTGTAGACACAGAGTGCTGGAGTAGCGCAGCTGGGGAGGCAGCATCTCAGGAGAACATGGAAGACTGAAAGAAGGGTCCCAACCTGAAACATTGCTTATCCATGTTCTTCAATGGTGTCAAGTTTTGGTGGGTTAGTGGCGGTGCCTAACGGCAGCGGCTCGACTACAGTCGTCTGTCTTTTTTAATTTTTGTCTTGTTAAATGTATGTCTTGAGTTAGTTTTTATTTATTTTTTTAGCTGTGTATATGTGGGGGGTGGATAGAGAGAGCTAGATAGGGCTCTGAAAGATTGCGGAGTCAGGGGATATGGGGAGAAGGCAGGCACGGGTTAGTGATGTGAGCCATGATCACATTGAATGGCGATGCTGGCTCGAAGGTCCGAATGGTCTACTCCTGCACCTATTGTCTACTGTTTATTGTCTATTCTCCTGAGATGCTGCGTGACCCGTTGAGTTACTCCAGCACTGGGTCTCCCCCTGACCCGAAACATCACCTATTCATGTTCTCCTGAGATGGTGCCTGACCCACTGAGCTACTCGCCTTGTGTCTATCTTTGTTACATACCAGCATCTGCAGATCCTTTCTACACATATACATAGCATTAGGCAGGTCAGGACCCCTCTTTGGACTGGCAGTGTCTATTTACCTCCCCAGATGCTTAGAATAAAGGGGAGGCCATTTAAGACTGAGGTGAGAAAAACGTTTTCACCCAGAGAGTTGTGAATTTGTGGAATTCCCTGCCAGAGGGCAGTGGAGGCCAAATCACTGGATGGATTTAAGAGAGAGTTAGATAGAGCTCCAGGGGCTAGTTGAGTCAATGGATATGGGGAGAAGGCAGGCACGGGTTATTGATGTGAGCCATGATCACAATGAATGGCGGTGCTGGCTCGAGGGGCCGAATGGCCTCCTCCTGCACCTATTTTCTATGTTTGTTTCTATGCTGCCTGACTCACTGAGTTCCTCCAGCACTTTGTGTTTAACTTAAGATTCCAGCAATCACAGTCTCTTATATGTCACCTTAAACTTGTTGCTTGAAATGTTCAGATTATAGGCCAACTCTCACCCCTTGCCACCTCCATATCAATAGCAAAAGCTTCCTGCAGTTTACCTTCACAACATTTTGGGAGAGAAGAAAACAAGTTGGAAGGGAAGTTGAATGAGTGTAGAAGTTCTGGCCAATTCACCCTCAAAATAATCCCACACAAAAAATTAAACATTCACTTAGAGTCATACAGTGTGGAAACAGGCCCTTCAGCCCAACTTGCTCACACTGGCCAACATGTCCCAGCTTCACTAGTCCCACCTGCCTGCGCTCGGTCCATATCTCTCCAAACTTGTCCTATCCATGTACCTCTCTAACTGTTTCTTAAATATTCAGATGACGCAGCGATTGTGGCATGTGTAAGGAACAGGCATGAGGAATACAAGGACTTGACCAGTGCCTTCTGTGCCTGGAGTAAAGAGAACTGTCTCATCCTGAATGCAACCAAGACTAAAGAGAAGATGGTTAACTTTGGCAGGTCCAAGCTCCCCCTACGCTGCAGGGGCTGACATTGAGGTGGTGCAGGCATTGGAGTCCACCTTGATAACAAACTGGACTGGTCTGTCAACTCTGACGCCCTCTACAACAAAGGCCAAAGCAGACTCTTTTTCCTCAGAAGGCTCAAATCCTTCAATGTGCATAATGATATGCTGTACGTTTTACAATACTGTGGTTGCAAGTGTCATTTTTTACGCTGTTGTCTACTGGGGCAACAGCACCAGTGCGAAAAACAGCAAGAAGCTGGACAAACTGGTAAAACGGGTAGCTCAGTGCTGGAGGGGAGAGTGGACTCTGGGATGGATGTGCTTGAGAGGCGTATGAGGCGCAAGGTGCAGGTCATCCTGGCAAACCCCGGGCATCCCCTCCATGTAATTCTGGAGAGTCAAAAGAGCACTCGGAAAAACAACCGGCTCCTCTCCCTGCGCTGTAGAACGGAGCGGTTCAGGAGATGCAGCCATTAGATTTTGGCTGTAGGGGGATGCTTTTTTTGGGGGGTTTTTAATTGTTAATTATTGGTCTTTTTAAGTATTTATTGCTCTCAGGTATTGTCCACATTGTATTTTATGTATTTTCTGTCTGCTTTCATTTTGAATGTGTGGGTTTGTTGGTTGTGGGCTTCTGGACATCTGAATTTCCCTGAGGGGATCAATAAAGTATTTATTATTATTATTATTATTATTATTATTATTATTATTATTATTATTATTATTATTATTATTATTATTATTATTATTATTATTGTTATTATTATTATTATTATTATTATTATTATTATTATTATTATTATTATTATTATTATTATTATTATTATTAAATTTGGGGATAGTCCCAGTCTCAAATGCCTCCTCTGGCAGCGTGTCCCATACTCCCACCATCAACAGCGGAATTCGCTATCAAAACATGGGGGGGGACCAAGGGACACAATTTTTTGGCGGCCACGCGCGCATGCGCACAGCAACACATACACATGCGCGAAGCTTCGGAGGCACAATCCAGCGCTAAATGCAACTCAACTCTGCCTGTCTCGCCGGGTTAACTACAGCCCTGTCTGGACTGACGGGATACCAGCGCTGCTTCTCCGCGCGGGCCATATTTCCCGCAAGTCCCGGGAGGGCTGTAGGTTCACCTGGTGGGACAGGCAGAGTTGAGCTGGGTTCAGCGCTGTTTCTCTGCGCTGGCTGTGGGACTGGGGGTACAGCTCGCGTCTGACTGCCAACCTCTATGACCACCCGTGGGGGGGGGGCACTCGGGACAGCGCTGGAGACCCGGCCGGGATCGATCCTGCCTGTGGATGAGGCGCAGGTCTGTGCCACGTCTCCCTCCTCCAATCGCCGCGCTCTATCCTCAGTCCCACCCCCCCCCCCCCACTACTCCCTCCTCCAATCGCCGCGCTCTATCCTCAGTCCCGCCCACCCCCCCCACTACTCCCTCCTCCAATCATCGCGCCCTCGATCATCAGTCCCACCCCCACTGTCTCGCGGAAAGCGGAGATTTTGAAATCTGGATCACAAAAAGTTGGAGGCGATGTCCCCCACCTCTCAAAACATGGGAGGGACGTGTCCCCTCTGCCCCCCCCCCCCCCCGGTTTTCCGCCCCTGCCCACCATGTTTTGTGTGTAAAAGTTACCTCTCAGATTCCTATTAAATCTTTTCCCCTTCACCTAGAGCCTATGTCCTCTGGTCCTTGATTCACCAACTCTGGGCAAGAGATTCTGTGCATCTACCCGATCTATTCCTCTCATGTGCTCTTATTCTCAATCTGTCTTGATCAATCTGGTTTAATTTAAATCTGATGCTGATGGTTCTACTGCCTTCTTTATTAAAGTCTAGGTGGGAGGTATTAATTTGAATATATATTATGTTTAATATAAGCAAGTAATGCTGTTTTTATAAATATCCTTCATGATTTTAACACAATTACATAAATATATTCAATAAGCAGGCTAGAGAGCAAATGCACAATGTTGGCAGCAGTTCAGAGAAGGTTTTACTAGACTAACGACCGGAATGTGTACATTGTCTTACGTGTAAACAATCTGTTTATGAGGCAACAGATGGAGCCCAGAACAAGCAAGAGACAATTTCATTGATCCCTGAGATGTCTTGACAGGTTTGATGTGGGGAGAATCTAAAGGAGGGGGTCAATGTGTAAAAAATAAAGGATAAAGTGGAGATGAGGAGAATCTTTTTATTCTCTCAGAAGGTTGTGAATCTTTGGAACTCTTCCACAAAAGGTGGTGGAAACAAAGATGATGAATATTTTAAAGATGGATTTGGGGGCAAGTTTTTTTAAATTAAGGAGATGAAATGTTATTGGGGATAGGCAGGATTGTGGAGTTGATGTACAATGAGATTAGCCACGCTGTTATTGAATGGTGGAGAAAGCATTAGAGGGGCCAAGTGGCCTGATCCTGGTCCTAATTCCTGTCTAACAGTTAGGGAAGGGATCAATGGATTAAGAGACTCAGTTTAATTTAGTTTAGTTTAGTTTAGAGATAAAGCACAGAAACAGGCCATTCAACCCACTGAGTCTGCGCTGACCTGTAATCCCTGCACACTAACATATCCTACACAAACTAGGGACAATTTACAATTTTACCACGTCAATGAACCTAAAAAACCTGCTTGTCTTTGGAGTGTGGGGGGAAACTGGAGCACCTGGAAAAAACCCACGAGGTGACGTGGAGAATGTACAAACTCCATACAGACAGCACGGGTAGTCAGGATCAAACCCGGGTCTCTGGCGCTGTAAGGCAGTGACTCTACCGCTACACCACCATACTGCTCCTAGACATGGACTTTCAAAACATCCTTTTGCCTGGATATGTCCCTTTATGACCCTTTCTACATTACATAGTCATAGAGCTGTACAGCATAGAAACAGGTCCTTCCATCCATTGCATCTATGCTAACCATCATGCCTGTCTATACTAATCCCACTTTCCTGTAGTAATTCCACATCACTCTCTGCATTGCTCATTCAAATACCTGTAATTGTTGTTACTATTTCTACCTTCACCACCTCCTCTGGCAGCTCATTCCAGGTAACAATTACTCTTTGCATGAGGAAATTGCCCCTTCAATCTTCAATAAACTGTATCCAACTCACCCTAAACCCATGCCCGTAGTTTTAGACACTCTACCCACTTATTTGTTCTTTTTCCTGACCTCAAACCCATCTTTGGCAGCCATCCTGATTCTTTGCCAGCAAGTACAGCCCTGCAGGAGTACGAATAAGAGGAGCATTCCATTCTTCATGCCTTGAAACAACCTCATGCATTGCTATAATCTGCAAATTATGATCCCAAGAACTCAAAGTGGAACTTCCTTTCTTAGCCTTTGTTACTTCAACACTGCAGAAAGAAAAGCATTCAACTATCACTGAATAATCCATGGGATCAACTCCTCCCCATTTTAGGTGATTTTGAGAAAAACTCCCCCGACACTTTACAATATGCTGAGTTAATGCAAAGGCAAAATATTGGAGTTGTTGGAAAATCCGAACCAAAACAAAAAAATCTCCAAGTATTCACATAATGTTTGGAGAGTTGTGGACGTAGCCCAGACCACCATGCAAAGCAGCCTCATTCCATGTCTCCATCTACACTTCACTCTGCCTCAGCAAGGCCACCAGCATAATCAAGGACCAGTCTCTCTCCGGTCACTCCCTCTTCTTCCCCCTTCCATCAGCCAAGTGGTACAGAAGTTTGAAATCACATCCCTCCTGAAAACACATCCCTCCCTTTTTTTTTTCCTTTTTTTTTTTTCCCCTTTCTTCTCCCTGCCCCCCCACCCCCCCCCCCCCCCATCCCCGATCAGTCTGAAGAAGGGTTTTGGCCTGAAACGTTGCCTTTTTCCTTCGCTCCATAGATGCTGCTGCACCCGCTGAGTTTCTCCAGCTTTTTTGTGTACCTCCAGATTCAGGGACAGTTTCTTTCCAGCTGTAATCAGGCAACTGAATGATCCCCATCAGCTACGGTGCAGTCCTGACCTCCCATCTACCTCAATGGAGATGTTTGTACTATCTTTAATCAGACTTTATTGAACTTTATCTTGCTCTAAATATTGTTCACTGTATCCTGTGGATGGTTTGTGGATGGTTTGATTGTCATCATGTATAGTCTTTTCTTTGACTGGATAGCGTGCAAACTAAATTGTTTAGCTGTACCTTGGTACACGAGACAATAATAAACTAAACAAAACTAAATTGTCAAATAGCAATTATGGAACTCCTCATCAAATAGCACCATCTTCACCAGAAGTATATCAACAGTTCAAGAAAACAACTCACTAGCACCTACACAAGGGCAATTATAGATGGTCAATAAATGCTGATCCTCCAAGCAATGTCTAACTATGTATATATGTTGTCTATGGCAGTTCTTCCTGCAATCCGCCCTTTCACCCTGTTTTATTTTTATTTTTTGTCCTGCTAAAAAACAAAATGTTAGTTGGAGGTCTTCTTATATGTGGGGGGTGGGGTAGGGGATGGGGGAAACTTTATTTCTTAGTCCCCTACCTGGTCGGAGAGGCGGCTTCCCTCTGAGTTGCTTCTTCACCCTTTCCTCGCGGTCTACCATCGGACTGGAGCCGCGTTTCTTGTCGGGATTGGCCGGGACTATAACTTCGGCGGTGGCACAACGCTGGGACACCATCATGGAGCGGGCGATGACTTACCGGGTCGCCAATACGAACATTTCCACCAATACGAACAGACTGTGGTCTGTGAATGAGGAAGTCGAGGATCCAATTGCAGAGGGATGCGCAAAGACCCAGTTCTGCGAGTTTGGTCACCAGCTTGGAGGGGATGATTGTATTAAATGCCGAGCTGTAATCAATGAATAACAGCCAGACATATGAGTTTTTGTTGTCCAAGTGGTCCAGTGCGGAGTGGAGGGCCAGCGAGATCGCATCCACCATTGATCTGTTGTGGCGGTAAGCGAACTGCATTGGGTCCAGGTTTTTGTCAAGGTAGGAGTTGATTTGCTCCATGATCAACCTCTCAAAGCACTTCATCACCACCGGCGTTAGTGCAACTGGTCGATAGTCATTGAGGCACGTCACCTTACTCTTCTTGGGCACCGGTATAATTGATGCCCTTTTAAAGCAGGTGAGAGGTTGAAAATGTCTGTAAAAAATCCAGCTAGTTGATCCGCACAGGTTTTTAGAACACGACCGGGTATACCATCAGGTCTAGGCGGTTTTCGAGGGTTCACCCCTCTGAAGGATTTTCTGACTTCGGCCTCTGTGACTGTGACTGAAATACCATCACAGCGAATGGGGGCTCGAGAAGGCAAATCAGTGTTCTCCCTATCAAAGCGTACGTAGAAGGCATTGAGCTCGTCAGGGAGTGATGTTACGCCGACATTCGAGCTACCTCCTGATTTCGCCTTGTAGGAGGTGATTGCATTCAGGCCCCGCCACAGCTGCCGAACATCTGTCTCATCCTCCAGTTTGGAACAGAAGTCCCCTTTGGCCTTTTTGATGGCCTTACCAAGGTCGTATCTGGACTTCTTGTAGACCACTGTGTCATTAGACATGAATGCTCAGTGTCTGGTCTTCAGAAGAGTGCAGATCTCATAGTTCATCCAAGGCTTCTGATTGGGAAACATTTGGAAGGTTTTTGTTGGGATGCAGTCCTCCACACATTTCTTTATGAAGTCTGTAACGACTGTGGCATATTCGTTCTGGTCCGTTACCGAGTCCTTGAACATTGCCGAGTCTACAGACTCCAAACAGTCCTGGAGTTGTTCCCCTGCCCCCCCCCCCCCCCCCCCCCCTCCCAGTCCTCACCTCTGGGGGTGCGCTCTTCAATTGCAGCTCTTCAAGAAGCAGCACCGCGGTATGGTCGGATTTACCAAAGTGAGGGCGAGGGATAGAACGATAGGCATTCTTGATGGTGGTATAGCAGTGGTCGAGGGTGTTTGGTCCTCTGGTGCAGCAGGAGACATGTTGATGGAAATTTGGAAGTGGTTTCTTGAGTTTTGCTTTATTGAAGTCCCCGGCTATGGTGGTAAATGCCTCGGGGTAAGACGTCTGGCGTTTGTTGACCATGGCGTGCAGCTCCTCCAGTGCCAGACGGACATCTGCCTGGGGTGGGATGTAGATCGCGGTCAGGATAATGGAGGTGAATTCCCTTGGGAGGTAGAAGGGACGGCACTTCACCACCAGATGTTCCAGGTGTGGAGAGCAGGAGTTGGAAAGGATTGCCACGTCTGAGTACCACGCAGAGTTGACCATGAGGCAGACGCCCCCTCCTCTCCCTTTCCCAGATGCCTTTGTATGGTCCATATGGTGGATGGAGAACCCTTCAGGCTGGACCTC
The DNA here is from genome assembly GCF_010909765.2 of Amblyraja radiata. Taxonomy (NCBI): domain Eukaryota; kingdom Metazoa; phylum Chordata; class Chondrichthyes; order Rajiformes; family Rajidae; genus Amblyraja; species Amblyraja radiata. The sequence continues at coordinate 171,500,609 of NC_045956.1, forward strand.
GGAGTCTGGGGAGCTGGGGGTGAGCCATGTCTCTGTGAAGCAGAACACAGAGCATTCCCACAGCTCCCTTTGATAAAGCAGCCTTGCCCTTACGTCCTCCACTTTATTATCTATCTAGCATTTGTTTCACAGGGACGTGGTTATAAAAGAACAGCAGCAACTTCATTCAAGTCTGGCATATGGTAAAGGCATTGGAGAAGGAACTATCTGTCAGCTGTCATATATTAAGCTCTTGTGGTTTAGAAAATACACAGAAGGGGAAAATACTATGAGACATGCCAACGGTAAATAAACCAGAAGTCAATGGCATGTTTGGCAATAGTCCCATGGTGCAGCTCACTTCATGGAAACAATCACCAATAATGATCTATGTCATATTTTCCATTGACTGTGTCAAGATGTCTTGAAGCCCACACTGCACGGGACGTCGCCATATTACCAGTAGCCGGTGACTGAAGATGGCCAGGATCCAGAGTCATAGAGTCATAAAGTTATAGAGTGATACAGTGTGGAAACAGGCCCTTTGGCCCATCTTGCCCACACCAGCCAACATGTCCCAGCTACACTAGTCGCACCTGCCTGCACTTGGTCCAGATCCCTCCAAACCTGTCCTATCCATACACCTGAGGTACACAAAATTGCTGGGGAAACTCAGCGGGTGCAGCAGCATCTATGGAGCGAAGGAAATAGGCGACGTTTCGGGCCGAAACCCTTCTTCAGACTTTCCATATACCTGTCTAACTGTTTCATAAACGTTGGGATAGTCCCAGTCTCAACTATCTCATTTGGCATCTAGAGGCTCAAGTGTTTTAGACAATAGGCAATAGACAATAGGTGCAGGAATAGGCCATTCGGCCCTTCGAGCCAGCACCGTCATTCAATGTGATCATGGCTGATCATCCAACTCAGTATCCTGTACCTGCCTTCTCTCCATACCCCCTGATCCCTTTAGCCACAAGGGCCACATCTAACTCCCTCATAAATATAGCCAATGAACTGGCCTCAACTACCTTCTGTGGCAAATTCCACAGATTCACCACTCTCTACGTAAAAAAAGATTTTTTCATCTCGGTCCTAAAAGATTTCCCCCTTATCCTTAAACTGTGACCCCCTTGTTCTGGACTTCCCCAACATCGGGAATAATCTTCCTGCATCTAGCCTGCCCAACCCCTTAACAATTTTGTAAGTTTCTATAAGATCTCAATCTTCTAAATTCTAGCGAGTACAAGCCGAGTCTATGGTCACGGTACAGACTCCGTTCAGACAAGCACTCGTAGCCAGGATCAAATCCGTAGCCAGGATTGAAGCACTGTAAAGTAGCAACTCTACCACTGCGCCATCGTGCCACAAGTATCTAGTGTTATAGTGATCACTATTTATTTCACTTAGTGTTTTGTTTAATTCACATGACTGAGTTTCAAGATCATCATCGGGAATTTCGACTGGAAACCCCACAAGGATGCGTTCCTAGTCCCCTACTATACTTTCTATACTCAAGACTGTACGACCAAATTCAGCTCTAACTCCACCTACAAGTTTACAGATTACATCACTGTGATGTGTCGGATAATGAACAATGATGATGTGGATGGATAACTAAAGGGCCTGTCCCACTTAAGCAAATTTTCAGTGGACTGCCGGCAACTGTCAAGTTCTCGGCACTCGCCTGAAAAACCGGGAACTGGAACGGTCAGCAAAGGCGATTAACTAAAACTACCTGCGACTACCTCGACTACCCATAACTACATGGCGACCCCACTACAACTGCACCTACGACTACAGGATTATCGATTTTCTCCATGGCGATCAATTTTTGGTCGCAGAAAAATTTTCAACATGTTAAAAAATTTGCGGCAACTATACTGAGGCCGCGACTAAGTCCCAGAATGCGGGAACTCCTCGCGACCATGAAGGAGACTCACCAGAGACCACCAGCAAACATGTGGCGATCATGAGGCGAGCGCAGATTCTCCTGCACTTGTCTAAAATGTCGCCTAAAGAAATGCCCTTTAGTAACATAGTGTCAGGTCAATAACTTTGAGGGAGAAGTGAAGGAGCTAGTTATTGACTTCAGGAAACATGGTGGAGCACATTCCCCAATCAGCATCAATAATGCTGACATGGAAGTGGTTGAGAGATTCAAGTTCCTTGTGTTAATATTATCAAACAGCTGTCATGTTACAATCTCATTGAAGCTCAGCCAAAAGGCACATCAACGCCTCTACTTCCTGAAGACACTGATGGAATTCGACGTGTCTCCAATGACTCTTACAAACTTTTACAGTCGCACCATGGAAAGCATTCAGCTTGCATCACAGCTTGGTTTGGGAACAGCTCTGCCCAAGACCATAAGAAATTGCAAAGCGTTATAGATGTAGCCCAGCCAATCACACAACCTCCATGTACACTTGACATGCCTCAGAAAAGCAGCCAACATAATCAAAGGTTTGTCCCACTCCAGTCATTCCTTCTCCTTTTTGTCTTGTAGAAGATACAGAACCTTAAAAGCAAGCACCACCAGACTCAGGAACAACTTCCCCTCTATTATGAGGCATCTGGACAGTCCTTCCATAAGCTTGAGTACTGTCTGATTCACCTCTATTTCATTGCAAGCATTGCATTTTATCGATGGACCTGGCGCGCTACAATGTTGAGAACGATATTCTGCACTCTATATCTTCCGTTTTGCTCTATCTATTGTGTTTGTATTTGATGATTGAGTTCATGTATTACCTCATTTGTTAGGATATCATGTAAAACGAAGCTTTTCACTTTACCTCGGTAAGTAACAATAATAAACCTAAACAACCGAGCAGCTAAGGCTGCCAAGAATGAAGGAGAACCTGGTGGGGAGGGGTGCCGAGAATGAAGGGGGACCCAGCAAGGGGGATCTTCAGCCTGCAGCAAGCTGAAGATCGTGCTGCTCGCTGAACGTTTGTAACTTTCTCGGCACCAGAAACGTGGCTACTCTTGTGTTCTGCCTAGGTGAGGTCTGCTGTACAATTTTTCTGGGTTGTATGTAAAACAAAGCATTTTACTGCCTCCAGGCACATGTGGCAATAAAGTATCATTGAATCATTGAAGTCATTAATCCTGTTCTTTTTTATATTGAATGCAAAATTTCCATGGGATTTAACAAACAGGTTAATGTGTATCCAATGCAATCCTGCGACTGTTGTTTATTTTGCAACTGCTGTGGGGTTGCGATCTACGTTTCTGGCCTGACTCTCTGTGCCTCAAGAGTCCTAAGAACTCTAGAGCATTCCCAGCCACACAGATTAGGTCTCGCTGAGGGTGAAACCACATGGATACCAAGTGCAAGTCCCAAGACCATTCCCCCCCTTCCCATGTGAAATGCTTCTGTTAATCGTGACATGGACTCACTGAACTTGGATGGCCACCGTGCAGACCTTGGCAGAAGAACGAAGAATTCAGACATAAACATCTGGTCTTCCCTCTGGCTGGGGATATGTAGTTGGGGGTTAATTAACTTTGAATGGTTGCTCCTGGAACAGCTGTATAGAATAGCCAAGAGACTGCGACGATCAAATGATGTCGATTGGTTAACAAAATCTGGAGTGTTCATTACAGTTTTATGAGAGTGTTCCATGACATTATTTTGTTTATAGTATATCCAACAGTCAAATATCAAATAAAGTTCAGGCAATGTTCCAAAAAAATCTTTGTTTTTGTTCATTTGATGGGAAATAGAACTTCCCCTCAGTATTTCAGTGTTGACATAACATACAATAGACAATAGGTGCAGGAGTAGGCCATTCGGCCTTTCGAGCCATTCAATGTGATCATGGCTGATCATCCCCAATCAGTACCCCGTTCATGCCTTCTCGCCATAACCCCCGACTCCACTATTTTTAAGAGCCCTATCTAGCTCTCTCTTGAAAGTATCCAGAGAACCTGTTTCCACTGCCCTCTGAGGCAGAGAATTCCACAGACTCACCACTCTCTGTGAGAAAAAGTGTTTCCTCATCCCCCTTCTAAATGGCTTACTCCTTATTCTTAAACTGTGGCCCCTGGTTCTGGACTTCCCCAACATCGGGGACATGTTTCCTGCCTCCAGTGTGTCCAAACCCTTAACAATCTTATATGTTTCAATGAGATGCCCTCTCATCCATCTAAACTCCAGAGTGTACAAGCCCAGCTGCTCTATTCTCTCAGCATATGAGACACCCGCCATCCCGGGAATTAACCTTGCAAACCTACGCAGCACTCCCTCAATAGCAAGAATGTCCTTACTCAAATTAGGGGACCAAAATTGCATGCAATACTCCAGGTGTGGTCTCACTAGGGCTCTGTACAACTGCAGAAGGACCTCTTTGCTCCTATATTTGATTCCTCTTGTTATAAAGTCCAACATGCCATTCGCTTTCTTCACTGCCTGCTGTACCTGCATGCTTACTTTCATAGACTGATGTACAAGGACCCCCAGATCCCGTTGTACTTCCCCTTTTCCCAAGTTGACGCCATTTAGATAGTAATCTGCCTTCCTGTTTTTGCTACCAAAGTGGATAACCTCACATTTATCCACATTAAACTTCATTTGCCATGCATCTGCCCACTCCCCCTACCTGTCCAAGTCACCCTGCATTCTTATAGCATCCTCCTCACAGTTCACACTGTTACTTTGAATCCCTTCATCCAAATCATTGATGTATATTGTAAATAGCTGCGGTCCCAGCACCGAGCCTTGCGGTACCCCACTAGTCACTGTCTGCCATTCTGAAAGGGGCCCGTTAATCCCTACTCTTTGTTTCCTGTCTGCCAACCACTTCTCTATCCATGTCAGCACTCTACCCCCAATACCATGTGCCCTAATTTTGCCCACTAATCTCCTATGTGGGACCTTATCAAATGCTTTCTGAAAGTCCAGGTACACTACAACCACTGGCTCTCCCTTGACCATTTTCCTAGTTACATCTTCAAAAAATTCCAGAAGGTTGGTCAAGCATGATTTCCCCTTCGTAAATCCATGCTGACCCGGACCGATCCTGTTACTGCTATTCAAATGTTCGGCTATCTCATCTTTTATAATTGACTCCATCATCTTCCCCACCATCGATGCCAGGCTAACTGGTCTATAATTACCTGTTTTCTCTCTCCCGCCTTTCTTAAAACGTGGGATAACATTAGCTACCCTCCAATCCACAGGAACTGACCCTGAGTCTATAGAACATTGGAAAATTATCACCAATGCATCCATGATTTCTAGAGTCACTTCCTTAAGTACCCTGGGATGCAGACCATCAAGCTCTGGGGATTTATCAGCCTTCAGTCCTATCAGTCTCCAACACCATTTCCTGCCTAATGTGGATTTCCTTCAGTTCCTCCGTCACCCCAGATCCTCTGGCCACTACTATATCAGGAAGATTGTTTGTGCCCTCCTTAGTGAAGACAGATCCAATACAGTACACCTGGATGAGGTAAGTCACTGAGAATAGCTTCTCAATGTACTGCAGGTGCTCAAGAAAGGTTCCCTTACTCTTGGGTGAGGGAATGAGGTAGGTGTGGAACGACTTGAGTGAAGCAGCATCATGTCTGGTAGAGGAGGCAAAGGACTAGATAAGACTGAAGATGGGTCGCGACCCAAAACGTTGCCTATTTCCTTCGCTCCATAGATGCTGCCTCAGCCGCTGAGTTTCTCCATCATTTTTTTCTACCTTCGATTTTCCAGCATCTGCAGTTCCTTCTTAAACATCATAGTCATAGTCATATGGCAAGAAAACAGGCCCTTCATCCCAAACTTGCCCACACCGACCAACGTGTCCTATCTACAACAGTCTCATCTGTCTGCGTTTGTCCATATCCCTCTAAACCTATTCAATCCATGCACCTGTCCAGATGTTATTTAAACGTTGTGATAGTACCTGCCTCAACTACCTCCTCTGGCAGCTCGTTCCATATACCTACCACCCTTTGTGAAATAATGTTGCCCCTTAGGTTCCTAATAAATATTTAACCCTACCCCCTCTTACCTTAAACCTATGCCCACCTTGGTTACCATTCTCTGTGCATTTACCCTATCTATTACTCTCATTATCTTAACAGGTGTACAAGGTCACCCATCATCCACCAACACTTCACGGAATAAAGGACTAGACTGCTCAACCTCTCCCGATAGTTCAGGCTCTCGAGTCCTGGCAACATCTTTGAAAATCTTCTCTACACCCTTTCCAGCTAAACAGCACCTTTCCCATAATAGGGTGACCAAAAACTGAACACAATACTCCAAATGCAGCCACTCCAATGTTTCGCACAACTGTAGCATGACCACCCAACATCTATGCTCAATAGTTTGACTGATGAAGGCCAATGTGCTGAAAGCCTTCTTGACAACCCTATCTACCTGTGACGCCACCTTCAAGGAACTATGTACCTGCACTCATCGATCCCTCTGCTCTCCGCAGAGCCCTGCCATTCAATGTGTAGGCCCTGCCAGTTTAGATTTTCCAAAATGCAGAAGCTCGCACTTCTCTGTATTAAATTCCATCAAACATTCCTCAGCCCACCTGCCCAACCCGGTGAAAATTCTGCTGTAATTTTTGACAACCACCTTCACTATCCTCACTACCACCCACTTAAGTGGCTCACTTTAAGGATATGGTGGATCATAATTACACTTTCATTTACAGAGGTAGTGTAACATTCGTTTTGGACGTCTGCCCAGTCTGAAGAAGGGTCCCGACCTGAAACATTACGTATCCGTCTTCTTCAGAGAGGCTGCCTGACACGTTGAGTTATTCTAGCAATTTGTATCTCCACTTGAATAATGTTTAGTGTCCAGGGTAGATCTCACAGAAGTGGGTGCATAAAATGGCATTTGTAATCCTGAATGAGCAATGCAAACCATTATAAATCCCAATTTCCCTGCACTTTTCCTGTTTTCCTTTCTTCCGATTGAACCATTTCTTGCTGTTGTGACTCACCCTACAATCTATATTAATGCCAGCAGACTGTCAAATTACCAGCAGCATCTCATAAACACCTTGTATACATTACATGGATGAGTACATGGAAAAGCAGTTCCATGTCCATGGAATGTTTAATCTTTAAGTAATGCCATGGTAAAAAGAGAAGCTGTGTGAAACACTCAACAGCTTCAGAGGCACTGAGAGAGAACGAAGTATAATGTGGATAAATGTGAGGTTATCCATTTTGGTGGCAAAAACAGGAAAGCAGACTATTATCTAAATGGTGGCCGATTAGGAAAAGGGGAGATGCAGCGAGACCTGGGTGTCATGGTACACCAGTCATTGAAAGTAGGCATGCAGGTGTTAGCTTTCATAGCAAAAGGATTTGAGTATAGGAGCAGGGAGGTTCTACTGCAGTTGTACAGGGTCTTGGTGAGACCACACCTGGAGTATTGCTTACAGTTTTGGTCTCCAAATCTGAGGAAGGACATTATTGCCATAGAGGGAGTGCAGAGAAGGTTCACCAGACTGATTCCTGGGATGTCAGGACTGTCTTATGAAGAAAGACTGGATAGACTTGGTTTATACTCTCTAGAATTTAGGAGATTGAGAGGGGATCTTATAGAAACTTATAAAATTCTTAAGGGGTTGGACAGGCTAGATGCAGGAAGATTGCTCCCGATGTTGGGGAAGTCCAGGACAAGGGGTCACAGCTTAAGGATAAGGGAGAAATCCTTTAAAACCGAGATGAGAAGAACTTTTTTCACACAGAGAGTGGTGAATCTCTGGAACTCTCTGCCACAGAGGGTAGTCGAGACCAGTTCATTGGCTATATTTAAGAGGGAGTTAGATGTGACCCTTGTGGCTAAGGGGATCAGAGGGTATGGAGAGAAGGCAGGTACGGGATACTGAGTTGGATGATCAGCCATGATCATATTGAATGGCGGTGCAGGCTCGAAGGGCCGAATGGCCTACTCCTGCACCTAATTTCTATGTTTCTATGTTTCTAAGAGCAATTATAGTTTCACAAGAGCAAAAAACTGACCGCTGGAGAAGGTCAACAGGCCAGTAGTTTGTTTTTGGCTCTGGATTCCAGATCTGCCCAGCCGTTAAAAGACACTGGGGCAGGTATCTAGGTCTCTCTTGAAGGTTCTCTGGATACTTTCAAGAGAGAGCTAGATAGGGCTCTTAAAAATAGCAGAGTCAGGGGATATGGGGAGAAGGCAGGAACGGGGTACTGATTGGGGATGATCAGCCATGATCACATTGAATGGCGGTGCTGGCTCGAAGGGCCGAATGGCCTACTCCTGCACCTATTGTCTATTGTCTATTGACTGTCCAGAAGCCTGATAATAGAGGGGAAGGAGGAGAATAAATAGACTCCTAACCGTGGTCCGCAAGGCAAACCAACTTGCTCCACATACCACCCATTACCACAGACACAGTATGCTCAGTACCTCCAGAATACTCAGTGTCCTTGACCCAACCATTTTCAGCTGCTTCATCAATGACTTTCCTTTGATCATATATTTCAGAAGAGAGGACATTCACTGGTATGAGTGGGCTTCAGTGTTAACTCCAGCAACACTAAGGTGTACTGAATATAGAACCAAGAAGAAAGTGAGAGAATCAAAAGAGAAGTTGTCAAGGGTGAGGACAAGTTCTACCAGGCTGAGGAGAGTGTTAGTGGAAGGGAACTCTAGTGGAAGGGAAATGAGAGGAATCAAGAGAAAAGTCAATGGAGAGGATCAGTCTGAAAAAGGGTCCTACCCTAAACATCGCCTGCCCATTCCCTCGCCAGATGCTGCCAACATGATGATAGCGTTTCTCCAGCACTTTGTGTTTTGCTACACAGAAACAATTCAGCTTCAAAGAAATAGATTGTAAATGTTAAAATGATTTATATCAGATTATGAAGAAAAGCTTCTCAAAAAATGACCAAAATAGACTGCTGCAAACACCTAAGGTACGAAAGTTTATGATCATAAATTATAGGAGCAGAATTAGGCCATTTGGCCCATCAAATCGAATCCACCGTTCAATCATGACTGATCTATCTTTCCCTCTCAACTCCATTCTCTTGCCTTCCCCCCATCACCCCCGACACCGGTGCTAATCAAGAATCTATCTAACGCTGCCTTAAAAATATCCATTGCCTTGGCCTCCACAGCTGTCTGCGGCAATGAATTCCACAGATTCACCACCCTCTGACTAAAGAAATTCCTCCTCATCTCCTTTTAAAAAGTTTTACATTCCGTTGCACAGACCTGGTTTTACCAAAAAGAAACACAAAAGTTTGTCATTCGTTTCCCTCGGTTCCGTGGGTACTTTAAATAAAATTCATCCAATCTTTGCTGCAACAGCAGAGGTCTCTGCTGCCATCTGTTGTTTGTTAACGGTATTCCAACAAAAATTCCAGAGATCTCAGATAGCAAAAGAGATCTCACAATTGCACAGTTTATGTCTGACTGATAAAACAGACTCTGGCACATTCATTGGGGAATTCTTGAGCATGGGACAATCTGAGATCAAGTCGTTCCACACTTCCTGTTTCTCGTTCCTTGTTTGGCATTCAGTAATCTCATGGGACCTATGTGTTTATTGAGAACTCGCTGCATGGCACATTGAACCGTGAAACTCAGATAAGCTGGCACTGTAGGGACTTTAGTGGTGCCACCCCAGCAGATTTTCCAGATTATTTGATATTACTCGTCATAACACTTTCGTGTGTAATGAAGCGGTACAATAAATTTTCTGGCGAACCCTGGAAGTTTAAAAGGAGCACAGGAAACAGGGTCCCGTTGAGTTTATAAGGAGCATGGGAAATGAGGTCAAGTACTTTCAAGCATCACCCAGTGAGGGTCAAGGAAGTGCATAAAGCGGGGCCGATTGATATAAAGGGAGGATAGGAAATGTGGTCTGAGTGAGTTTAAAGGGAGCACTAGGAAATGCCTCTGGTGAGCCTGATGACAAACCATAGGGATTTTTGATGTTTTGCAAGGAAAGTTGAGTATTGGAGCTGGGAAGTCATGTTGCAGTTAAATAAGACGTTGGTGAGGCCGCATTTAGAGTATGCAGTGTTCAGTTCTGGGCACCATGCCATGTGAAAGATGCTGTTAAGTTGGAAAGGTTGCAGAGAAGATTTATAAGGATGTTGCCAGGGACTCTCAGAATGAAGAGTCTGAAGAAAGATCCCAATCTGAAACATCATATATCCATTCCCTCCAAAGATGCTGACTGACCTGCCGAGTTACTCCAGCACTTTGAGTTTTGCTGGGGATTGACAGTTGCCAGGACTAGAGGCTGTGAGCTACAGGGAGAGGTTGAGTAGGTTGGGTCTCTATTCATTGGAGCGCTGGAGGATGAGGGATGATCTTATAGAGGTGTATAAAATCATGAGGAATAAATTGGATAGATGCACAGAATCTCTCGCCCAGAGGAGGGGAATCGAGGACCAGAGGACATAGGTTCAAGGTGAAGGGGAAAAATTTAATGGGAATCTGAAGGATAACCTTTTTACACAAATAGTGGTGAGTGTATGGAACAAGGTGAGAGAGGACGTAGTTGAGGATGGGACTATCCCAATGTTTAAGAAACAGTTAGACAGGTACATGAATAGGACAAATTTGGAGGGATATGGACCAAACGCAGGCAGGTGGGACTAGTGTAGCTGGGACATGTTGGCCTGTGTGGGCAAGTTGGGCCGAAGGGCCGAAGTATCATTCTATGACTATGATTCTCTTCCATCATTGGCAATTTCTTGTGTTTGAGTTTGAGTTTAGTATACGGTCACATGTACCGAGGTACAGTGAAAAGAAGCTTTAGCTACATTATATGATTACAATTGAGCCATCCACAGTGTACAGATACATGATAAAGGGAATAACATGAATAATGTTTATTGCAAGATAAAGTCCAGTAATGTCCGATCAAAATAGTCAGAGGTCCTCCAATGAGGAGTTCGTTGAAAGATAGTCCGAGTGTCTCCAATAAGGAGAAGAAAGAAGTGTCTTGAGTGTTGGTTTACCCACCAACTACACATTTCAGTCGATAGATCGTTTAGTATAGTTTTGAGAAACAGCACAGAAACAGCTCCTTCAGCTCCCAGAGACCTTATCGGCAAGCGATCCCCGCACATTAACACTATCTTACACATCCTTAAACACTTACACACATTAGGGTAAAAATGCCATAATGGGACTAATCTACAGGCCCCCAAACAGTAGCAAGGACATAGGGCGCAAGTTGAATCAGGAGTTAAAATTGTCATGTAGTAAAAGTAATGCTGTGGTTGTTATGGGAGATTTCAACATGCAGGTAGACTGGGAAAATCAGGTTGGTACTGAACCCCAAGAAAGGGACTTTGTAGAGTGCCTTTGTGATAGATTCTTTGAGCAGCTTGTTTTGGAGCCTACCAGGGAGAAGGCAATTCTGGATTTAGTGTTATGTAATGAACCGGATTTGATAAAGAACTCGAGGTTAATGAGCCATTAGGAGGCAGTGACCATAACATGGTCAGGTTTAATCTACAATTGGAGAGGGAGAAGAGTAGATCGGAGGCCCAGGAGTGGTTGGAGCGGCTGGTGCAGCGTCCGGAGCACGGGGCTTTGTTCCACAGAGCGGTTGTGTACCCACTATTCAAAGTTCCATCACACTTCAAAAGAAGTGGTCTGGAGGAAGCCGCTGATTGGTAGAAGCGGATTAGAGGAAACAGCTGATTGGGAGTAACCCCATGTTTGTATTTCTGCTTTTTGTTCGTACTTTTTAATTAAGGGTTACGTAGAAACATAGAAAATAGGTGCAGGACTAGGCCATTCGGCCCTTCGAGCCTGCACCGCCATTCAATATGATCATGGCTGATCATCCAACTCAGCATCCTGTACCTGCTTTCGCTCCATACCCCCTGATCCCTTTAGCCACAAGGGCCACATCTAACTCCCTCTTAAATATAGCCAATGAACTGGCCTCAACTATCTTCTGTGGCAGAGAATTCCAGAGATTCACCACTCTGTGTGAAAAATGTTTTCCTCATCTTGGTCCATTGTGGAGGAGCCATCTTGGGGAACGGCTGCTAACCAGCAGCCGTCCGTTTAATTCATTTTTTTTGGAAGTTTTTAGTAAGTCTTGTTCTTCGTCTGTTGGAGAAATGGACTTCTTAATGTGGGGGGAAGGGGGTAATTATACTTCTAGGTCCCTACCTGGTCGGTGAGGCAGCTTTTTCTCCGGGCTGCCCCGTCGACCCGTCCTCGTGGCCTACCAGCGGGCGTGGAGCGCCGTTTCCTGGCGGGGACCGCCCAGCACCTCGGCTTCGTTGGCGGCACAGCGCTGGAGCGCTATCGCGGAGCGGAGCGGGCGATGCCTTGCATGGGTCGCCGCGGTGGATTGACGCGCTGGAGCTCCGGTGAGGTGTGACCGCCGAGATCAACACCTCCGGGCTGCGGGTCTGCGGAGCGGAGCGGGCGGCGCCGACTCAAACATCGGGAGCCTGGGAGCTCCAAACCGGCGCGGCCTTGTCGGCTTCGGAAGCCGCAGTCCCCAGCTAGGAAGCGGCCGTTCCAGGTGGCCCAGCCGCTGTGAGGACTCTCCCGACGCCGGGGCAACACCACCCGGCCAGAACGGCCAGGAACATCGGGCCTCCTTAGAGGCAATAGCGGTGGCCTCAATAGGCCTGACTTTGGGTGTACTGGGGACGGGGACTGGACATTGTGCCTTCCCCCACAGTGGTATCCACTGTGGGGGGATGATTTTTTTGTGTTTAAGTAAACATGTTAGTCTTTGTCCAAGATGGCTGTTGGAAGGGAGAGTGGACGCTGGCGCGCTTTAGCTGCCGCTGCTCTCTCTTCACATTGTGCTTTTTGATTTTTTGTCTTTGGAGCGATTTCTGTCTTTAATTTGTGTATTGGTGATGTCCTTATTATTCTTTTTACTCCGACTATATGTTTTTTTCTCTTCTGTTAATTTCTGTAAGGTGTCCTTGAGACTTTGAAAGGCGCCCGAAAATAAAATTTATTATTATTATTATTAAAAGATTTCCCCCTTATCCTTAAACTGTGACCCCTTGTTCTGGACTTCCCCAACATCGGGAACAATCTTCCTGCATTTAGCCTGTCCAACCCCTTAAGAATTTTGTAAGTTTCTATAAGATCCCCCCTCAATCTTCTAAATTCTAGCGAGTACAAACCGAGTCTATCCAGTCTTTCTTCATATGAAAGTCCTGACATCCCAGGATAGGTCTGGTGAACCTTCTCTGCACTCCCTCTATGGCAAGAATGTCTTTCCTCAGATTAGGAGACCAAAACTGTACGCAATACTCCAGGTGTGGTCTCACCAAGACCCTGTACAACTGCAGTAGAACCTCCCTGCTCCTATACTCAAATCCTTTTGCTATGAATGCTAACATACCATTCGCTTTCTTCACTGCCTGCTGCACCTTCATGCCTACTTTTAATGACTGATGTACCATGACACCCAGGTCTCGTTGCATCTCCCCTTTTCCTAATCGGCCACCATTCAGATAATAGTCTACTTACCTGTTTTTGCCACCAAAGTGGATAACCTCACATTTATCCACATTATACTGCATCTGCCATGCATTTGCCCCCTCACCCAGCCTATCCAAGTCACCTTGCAGCCTCCTAGCATCCTCCTCACAGAGCTAACACTGCCCCCCAGCTTCGTGTCATCCGCAAACGTGGAGATGTTGCATTCAATTCCCTCATCCAGATCATTAATGTATATTGTAAATAGCTGGGGTCCAGCACTGAGCCTTGCGGTACCCCACTAGTCACTGCCTGCCATTGTGAAAAGGACCCGTTTACTCACGTTCAGTGAGTTAAGGGTGCAGTTAGTTAAGGGTACAGTGCTTTTTAGTAAAGGTACAGTTTAAAGGATTAAGATTTTTATAGTGGGAGTGAGATGATTTAATTTGGGGGTAAGCCATGTCAGTTGAGATTGGTCCCGTGGTTTGCTCATCCTGGAACATGTGGGAGATCAGGGATATTGCCGGTGTCCCTGGTGACTATGTGTGCAGGAAGTGTGTCCAGCTGCAGCTCCTGGCAGACCACATTAAACGGTTGGAGCTGCGGTTGGATTCATACTGGAGCATCCACGATGCTGAGAAAGTCGTGAATAGCACGTACAGTGAGTTGGTCACACAGCAGGTAAACGTTAAGCGGACAGAAAGGGAACGGGTGGTCAATAGCCAGCATAGCAGTAGGCAGGTAGTGCAGGAGTCCCGTATGGTCATCTACCTCCTAAACAGATATACCATTTTGGATACTGTTGGGGGAGATGACGCATCAGGGGAATGCAGCATCAGCCAAGTTCATGGCACCGTGGGAGGCTCTGCGGCACAGGAGGGGAGGAAAAAGAGTGGAAGAGCTATAGTAATAGGGGATTCAATTGTAAAGGGAATAGATAGGCATTTCTGCGGCCGCAAATTAGACTCCAGGATGGTATGTTGCCTCCTGATGCAAGGGTCAGGGATGTCTCTGAGCGGCTGCAGAACATTCTGGAGGGGGAGGATGAACAGCCAGTTGTCGTGGTGCAAATTGGCACCAACGATATAGGTAAAAAACGGGATGAGGTCCTACAAGGTGAATTTAGGGGGCTAGATAAAGTTAAAAGCAGGACCGCAAAGGTAATAATTTCTGGATTACTACCAGTGCCACGTACTAGTCAGAGTAGAAATAGGAAGATATTTCAGATGAATACGTGGCTTGAAAAATGGTGCAAGGGGGATGGATTCAAACTTCTAGGGCATTGGAACCAGTGGTTTGGTTTGTGACCCCTTGTTCTGGACTTCCCCAACATCGGGAACAATCTTCTTGCATCTAGCCTGTCCAAACCTTTTAAGGTGGAGGTGGACCATTACAAACAGGACGGTCTGCACCTGGGCTGGAATGGAACCAATGTCCTTGGGGGAGTGTTTGCTAGTGCTGTCGGGGAGGTTTTAAACTAATGTGGCGGGGGGATGGGAGCATGAGCAGAGAGACAGAGTGGTGTAAAATGAGGGTAGAAGCAATAGGTAGCAAGGTGAAAAGTAAAAGTGGCAGGCAGACAAATCCAGGGCAAAAATCAAAAAGGGCCACTTTTCAATATAATTGTATAAGGGGTAAGAGTGTTGTAAAAACAAGTCTGAAGGCTTTGTGTCTCAATGCAAGGAGCATTCGGAATAAGGTGGATGAGTTGAATGTGCAGATAGCTATTAATGAATATGATATAGTTGGGATCACGGAGACATGGCTCCAGGGTGACCAAGGCTGGGAACTGAACATCCAGGGATATTCAATATTCAGGAGGGATGGACAGAAAGGAAAAGGAGGTGGGGTAGCGCTGCTGGTCAGAGAGGAGATTACCGCAATAGAAAGGAAGGACATTAGCTTTGAGGATGTGGAATCAATATGGGTAGAGCTGCGAAACACTAAGGGGCAGAAAACGCTAGTGGGTGTTGTGTACAGGCCACCTAACAGTAGTAGTGGAGTTGGGGATGGCAACAAACAGGAAATTAGAAATACGTGCAATTAAGGTTAAACAGTTATAATGGGTGACTTCAATAGAAACATAGAAAATAGGTGCAGGAGTAGGCCATTCGGCCCTTCGAGCCTGCACCGCCATTCAATATGATCATGGCTGATCGTCCAACTCAGTATCCTGTACCTGCCTTCTCTCCATACCCCCTGATCCCTTTAGCCACAAGGGCCACATCTAACTCCCTCTTAAATATAGCCAATGAACTGGCCTCAACTACCTTCTGTGGCAGAGAATTCCAGAGATTCACCACTCTCTGTGTGAAAAATGTTTTCCTCATCTCGGTCCTAAAATATTTCCCCCTTTTCGTTAAACTGAGACCCCTTGTTCTGGACTTCCCCAACATCGGGAACAATCTTCCTGCATCTAGCCTGTCCAAACCTTTTAAGAATTTTGTAAGTTTCTTTAAGATCCCCTCTCTATCTTCTAAATTCTAGCAAGTACAAACCGAGTCTATCCAGTCTTTCTTCATATGAAAGTCCTGACATCCCAGGAATTAGTCTGGTGAACCTTCTCTGTACTCCCTCTATGGCAAGAATGTCTACCTCAGATTAGGAGACCAAAACTGTACGCAATACTCTACATATAGATTGGGTGAATCAAATTGGCAGGGGTGCTGAGGAAGACGATTTCTTGGAATGTACGCGGGATAGTTTTTTAAACCAACATGTAGTGGAACCAACGAGAGAGCAGGCTATTCTAGACTGGGTATTGAGTAATAAGGAAGGGTTAGTTAACAGTCTTGTTGTGCTTGGCCTCTTGGGCAAGAGTGACCATAATATGGTCGAGTTCTTCATTAGGATGGAGAGTGACATATTTAATTCAGAAACAAGGGTTCTGAATTTAAAGAAAGGTAACTTTGAGGGTATGAGACGTGAATTGGCTAAGATAGACTGGCAATTGATTCTTAAAGGGTTGATGGTGGATATGCAATGGTGGGCATTTAAAGACCGCATGGATGAACTACAACAATTGTTCATCCCAGTTTGGCAAAATAATAAATCAGGGAAGGTAGTGCATCCGTGGATAACAAGGGAAATCAGGGATAGTATCAAAACAAAAGATGAAGTGTACAAATTAGCCAGAAAAAGCAGCCTACCAGAGGACTGGGAGTCCGGCAGAGGAGGACAAAGGGCTTAATTAGGAAAGGGAAAATAGATTATGAAAGAAAACTGGCAGGGAACATAAAAACTGACTGCAAAAGCTTTTAAAGATATGTGAAGAGAAAAAGATTAGTTAAAATAAATGTAGGTCCCTTGCAGTCAGAAACAGGTGAATTCATCATGGGGAACAAGGACATGGCAGACCAATTGAATAACTACTTTGATTCTGTCTTCACTAAGGAATACATAAATAATCTGCCGGAAATAGCAGGGGACCTGGGGTCAAATGAGATGGAGGAACTGAGTGAAATGCTGGTTAGTCGGGAAGTGGTGTTAGGTAAATTGAATGGATTAAAGGACGATAAATCCCCAGGGCCAGATAGGCTGCATCCCAGAGTACTTAAGGAAGTAGTCCCAGAAATAGTGGATGCATTAGTGATAATTTTTCAAAACTCTTTAAATTCTGGAGTAGTTCCTGAGGATTGGAGGGTAGTTAATGTAACCCCACTTTTTAAAAAGGGAGGGAGAGAGAAAACGGGGAATTACAGACCAGTTAGTCTAACATCGGTAGTGGGGAAACTGCTAGAGTCAGTTATTAAAGATGGGATAGCAGCACATTTGGAAAGTGGTGAAATCATTGGACAAAGTCAGCATGGATTTATGAAAGGTAAATCATGTCTGGCGAATCTTATAGAATTTTTCGAGGATGTAACTAGTAGAGTGGATAAGGGAGAACCAGTGGATGTGTTATATCTGGACTTTCAGAAGGTTTTCGACAAGGTTCCACATAAGAGATTAGTATGCAAACTTAAAGCACACAGTATTGGGGGTTCAGTATTAATGTGGTAAGAGAACTGGCTGGCAGACAGGAAGCAAAGAGTAGGAGTAAACGAGTCCTTTTCTGAATGGCAGGCAGTGACTAGTGGGGTACAGCAAGGATCAGTGTTGGGACCCCAGCTATTTACAATAAATATTAATGATTTGGACGTGGGAATTGAATACAACACCTCCAAGTTTGTGGATGACACGAAGATGGGAGGCAGTGTTAGCTGTGAGGAGGATGCTAGGAGGCTGCAAGGTGACTTAGATATGTTGGGTGAGTGGGCAAATGTATGGCAGATGCAGTATAATGTGGATAAATGTGAGGTTATCCACTTTGGTGGCAAGAACAGGAAAGTGGGCTATTATATGAATGGTGGCCGATTAGGAAAAGGGGAGATCCAACGAAACCTGGGTGTCATGGTACACCAGTCATTGAAAGTAGGCATGCAGGTGCAGCAGGCAATGAAGAAAGCAAATGGTATGTTAGCATTCATAGCGAAATGATTCGAGTATAGGAGCAGGGAGGTCCTGCTGCAGTTGTACAGGGTCTTGGTGAGACCACAACTGGAGTATTGCGTACAGTTTTGGTCTCCTAATCTGAGGAAAGACATTCTTGCCATAGAGGGAGTACAGAGAAGGTTCACCAGACTGATTCCTGGGATGGCAGGACTTTCATATGAAGAAAGACTGGATAGACTCGGTTTGCACACGCTAGAATTTAGAAGATTGAGGGGGGATCTTATAGAAACTTACAAAATTCTTAAGGGGTTGGACAGGCTAGATGCAAGAAGATTGTTCCCGATGTTCGGGTAGTCCAGAACAAGGGGTCACAGTTTAAGGATAAGAGGGAAGTCTTTTAGGACTGAGATGAGAATTTTTTTTTTCACACAGAAAGTAGTAAATCTGTGGAATTCTCTGCCACAGAAAGTAGTTGAGGCCAGTTCATTGGCTGTATTTAAGAGGGAGTTAGATGTGGCCCTTGTGGCTAGAGGGATCAGGGGGTATGGAGAGAAAACAGGTACGGGATACTGAGTTGGATGATCAGCCATGATCATATTGAATTGCGGTGCAGGCTCGAAGTGCCGAATGGCCTACTCCTGCACCTAGTTTTTATGTTTCTGTGTTTCTATGTCAGTGTTGCAGTTGAACAAAGGGGACATTGGGGCCATGAGGGAGGAGCTGGCCAAATTTGACTGGAAAGATACACTAGCAGGGATGACAGTGGAACAAAAATGGCAGGTGTTTCTATAATTAATCAGAATCAGTTCATTCCGAGGAGCAAGATAGATTCCAAGGGGAGAAAGGGACGACCATGGCTGACAAGCGACATCAGGGACAGTATAAAAATTAAAGTGAAGAAGTACAACGTAGCAAAGATGAGCCGGGAGCAAGAGGATTGGGTAATGTTTAAAGAACAACAGAAGATAACGAAAAAGACAAGACGGGGAGAAAAGATGAGGTACGAAGGTAAGCTAGCCAAGAATATAAAGCAGGATAGTAAAAGCTTCTTTAGCTATGTGAAGAGGAGAAAATTAGTTAAGACCAAAGTTGGACACTTGAAGACCGAAAAAGGTGTGCTGGCCTTTATAAATCAGAGCATTGAGTATAGAAGTTGGGATGTAATGTTAAAATTGTACAAGGCATTGGTGAGGCCAATTCTGGTGTATGGTGTACAATTTGGTCACCTAATTATAGGAAGGATGTCAACAAAATAGAGAGAGTACAGAGGAGATTTACTAGAATGTAGCCTGGGTTTCAGCAACTAAGTTACAGAGAAAGGTTGAACAAGTTAGGTCTTTATTCTTTGGAGCGCAGAAGTTTAAGGGGGGACTTGATTGAGGTCTTTAAAATGATGAGAGGGATAGACAGAGTTGACGTGGATAAGCTTTTCTCACTGAGAGTAGGGAAGATTCAAACAAGAGGACATGACTTGAGAATTAAGGGACAGGAGTTTAGGGGTAACATGAGGGGTAACTTCTTTACTCAGAGAGTGGTAGCTGTGTGGAATGAGCTTCCAGTGGAGGTGGTGGAGGCAGGTTCGATTTTATCATTTAAAAATAAATTGGATAGTTATATGGACGGGAAAGGAATGGAGGGTTATGGTCTGAGTGCAGGTAGATGGGACTAGGGGAGAATAAGTGTTCGGCTGGACTAGAAGGGCCGAAATGGCCTGTTTCCGTGCTGTAATTGTTATATGGTTATATGGTTATATGGTTATATTATGGGGAACAACGAAATAGCAGATGAGTTGAACAGGTACTTTGGATCTGTCTTCACTAAGGAGGAAACTAACTATCTTCCTGATATAGTAATGGCCAGAGGATCTGGGGTGACAGAAGAACTGAAGGAAGTCCACATTAGGCAGGAATAGGTGTTGGATAGACAGATGGGACTGAAGGCTGATAAATCCCCAGAGCCTGATGGTCAGAATCCCAGGGTACTTAAGGAAGTGGCTCTAGAAATCATGGTTGCATTGGTGATAATTTTCCAATGTTCTATACACTCAGGATCAGTTCCTGTGGATTCTAGGGTAGCTAATGTTATCCCACTTTTAAGAAAGGCGGGAGAGCGACAACGGGGAATTCTAGACCATTAGCCTGACATCAGTCTATGGAAGTAAGCATGAAGGTACAGCAGGCATTGAAGAAAGCGAATGGCATGTTGGCCTTTATAACAAGAGGAATTGAATATTGGAGGAAAGAGGTCCTTCTGCAGTTGTATACAGCCCTAGTGAGACCACACCTGGATTATTGTGTGCAGTTTTGGTCCCCTAATTTGAGGAAGGACAATCTTGCTATTGAGGGAGTGCAGCGTAGGTTTACAAGGTTGATTCCCGGGATGGCGGGACTGTCATATGCTGAGAGAATGGAGCAGCTGGGCTTGTACACTCTGGAGTTTAGAAGGATGAGAGGAGATTTCATTGAAACATATAAGATTGTTAAGGGCTTGGACACACTAGAGGCAAGAAACATGTTCCCGATGTTGGGGGAGTCCAGAATCAGGGGCCACAGTTTGAGAATAGGAAGTAGGCCATTTAGAATGGAGACGAGGAAACACTTTTTCTCACAGAGAGTGTTGAGTCTGTGGAATTCTCTGCCTCAGCGAGCGGTGGAGGCAGGTTATCTGGATGTTTTCAAGAGAGAGCTAGATAGGGCTCTTTAAGATAGCGGAGTCAGGGGATATGGGGTGGAATGGGGTACTGATTGTGGATGATCAGCCATGATCACATTGAATGGCAGTGCTGGCTCGAAGGGCCAAATGGCTTACTCCTGCACCTATTATCTATTGTCTATTGTCTATTGTCACACTAGGAACAATTTATTTTTATACTATGCCAATTAGTCTACAAACCTGTACGTGTTTGGAGTGTGTGAGGAAACTGAAGATCTCAGAGAAAACCCAAGCAAGTCATGGGGAGAACGTACAAACTCCATACAGACAAGCACCCATAGTCAAGATCGAAGCCGGGTCTCTGGCGCTGTAAGGCAGCAACTCTAACGCTGCGCCACCATGCCGTGAGATTTGGATGAGATTATTTAAGCTGTCATGTGGGCTGCAAGAAAGGAATGGGACACTAAGAATCAGCCATGAGGAGAGCTGGTGTGATTGCCGTTGGGACTTGCTGTCGACAGCTTGTCTTTGCGGGATTTTTACTCATGATTTCCCTCTGCTGACACCTCAATTATGACCTGCTCACCCAGATGCCAACGTTTAATACAGCAACATTCATTTGGCAGTTGGAACAGCTGGCTTCTGTTCATTGGATTACAACAAGAGAGACACAAGGCATATTACACCTCTCGATCCCAATGCTGCCTGAGCAGTGAAGCCATCAGGTTTCCCTGGCCTGGAGTCAGATGATTGGCACCACCTTCGGAAGTCTACGAGAGGGCTGTCTGTCATTAATGAGCTGAGCTGGAAAGAACAGCTCAGGAACTGACCATTGATGAACAAGTCAGGCAGATCCAGGCACTGATGTCACAGGCTGCCTGATGCAAAGCCCCAAATTTAAAAAAAAATAACTGCTTTCCCTCCAAAACAATCTCCTTAAAAACATCGCCTGCTTTAAACACTGTATTGGATTGAAGCTGGCAGATCCGTTGATATAGCCAACTTCCAAGGCTGACTTTGCGGGCCGTTCAGGCAGCATTAGATTCCTCTCGGAGGTCATGACCTCTGTTGGTCCTGCAAAACAGATTATCCAGAAAAGCTCTGGAACCAAGGATGCCGTAAACTAGGTGATGGACCTGTACTAATAAACACAGGTATATCTCTATTATGTAAGATGGACCAGCAGATGCTGCTTTAAACGAGTGGTGAATCTCTGGAACTCCCTGCCACAGAGGGTAGTCGAGGCCAGTTCATTGGCTATATTTAAGAGGGAGTTAGATGTGGCCCTTGTGGCTAAGGGGATCAGAGGGTATGGAGAGAAGGCAGGTACGGGATACTGAGTTGGATGATCAGCCATGATCATATTGAATGGCGGTGCAGGCTCGAAGGGCCGAATGGCCTACTCCTGCACCTAATTTCTATGTTTCTATGTTTCTATGTTTCTAAACTGAAGATAGACCCAAAAAGCTGGAGTAACTCAGAGGGACAGGCAGCATCTCTGGAGAGAAGGAATACGTGACATTCCAGGACCTGAAACGTCATGCATTCCTCTCCAGATATGCTGCCTTGTCCGCTGTGTTACTCCAGCTTGTTGTGACTATATGTGTATAGTGCTGGGTGGTAATCATTGCGGGTACAGGTCTGTCATTATATAACATGACTATTTTTCCAGGAGATGCATGTATCTAATTGCATAGTGGGGGCACCCAGTATTAATGAATGCAGGTGTATGTTGTATCCAGTAATCGATAGTATCCTGTATCCGGTAGGCGGCGCGACTCTCGTCAGCAGCGGCCTCTGCAGTCCGTCTGCGTTTTTATTATTTTATGTCTATGTTTTTATGTAGTTTTTGTTATTTTTTGTTGGGGTATGTGTGTGGGGGGGTGGGGGTGGTGTGGGGGGGGAGGGGGTAACTTTTAAATCTCTCCCTGCACGGGAGACCCGACCTTTTCTTTGTCGGGTCTCCGTTGTCGTTGGGGCTGCAACGAGGAGCGGCCTCCAACAGGAAGACCGGGGGCTGTGGTGCCGACTACTCACCTCACCGTCGCGGAGCTGGCCGAGTCCAGAGCGGGTGGAGCTGTGGTGGACGCTGCTGCGGCCCGACCCCCGGAGATTCGGTGGCTGCAACTGCGGGTTTGGTGGACAGTGACACCGGGAGCCCGCGGGTCCCTGGAGGGAGTCCGCTTTTCGGGGCTTCCGCAACGGCGACTTCTCCCGCCCGAGTTGCGGGGTTGAAGAGCTCCTGGAGCGGGGCCTTACAGCACTGCCCCGCGCGGCTTGGAATGGCTGCGGGTCTCTGCGAGCGCACGCCGGGGGCTCTAACACCAAGACCCGGTGCGCGACCTTGCATCACCCGGCGTGGCTTTAATGGCCACGGGACAATTCGCCATCGCCCGCCGGGGGCTTTGACTTTGACTCTGACATCGGGGGGGGTGGGGGGGGGTGCAGTGGAGAGAAAAGTTTTTTTGGCCTTCCATCACAACAATGTGATGGATGTTTATGTAAATTATGTTGTGTCTTGGGTCTATTTGTTTGTAATGTATGGCTGCAGAAACGGCATTTCGTTTGGACCTCAAGGGGTCCAAATGACAATAAATTGAATTGTATTGTATTGTATTGTATATCCACTTAATTCCCATTGAGTTTTCCTATCTAGCTTGAATCATGGAGAAACAAGGAATTACAGATGCTTGTTTACAAAAAAGACAGAATCAGTCCAAAGATGATTCTCCTAAATGTCACCTATATGCCATTTTTTTTGTAAACCAGCATCTGCAGTTCCTTGCTTCTACTAATGGATATTGGTTCAATGGTTCCCCCCCCCCCCCGCCACGGGTACCATGTAATCGTGTGCTACCTGCTCGATGGTCGGATAGTCGGCGACTAAACCGACTTCTCCACCTGGTTTGCCATGTGAGGAGGGGGCTGTGGACCCCCAGCAGGACCAAAAACAAGACCTGTCAAAGGGCGGATGAGCTTCTAGCGAGCCAATGGCCATCCACACTTCAGTGGAAGTTGCGTTCACTGTCGTACATGGCATTGTAATGAATGATGATAAAGCACACACACCACATATCCTATAGTTCAAGCGGTAGAAGTCCACAGGAACTGGAGGACAGAGATGTGTGGTGCGTCCGTCACCATTCCCGTCGGAAACCAGCACCACTGTGCTGTTAATATTTTCAACGATGATGATGAATTAATTATTGTCACATGTACTGAGGTATAGTGAAAGACGGTACAAAAACTCAATCCTAGATTAACTACAAGTGTATAGAAATAGTCCACTGAGACCGTATACACCAGATGTTGTTGTCATTTTCAAAATGGTTTAGTTTAGTTGAGAGATACAGTGCGGAAACAGGCCCTTCGGCCCACCGGGTCTGCGCTGACCCGCAGTCCCCGCATATTAACACTATCCAAGCCAATTAACCTACAAACCTGAAGGTAGACAAAAATGCTGGAGAAACTCAGCGGGTGCGGCAGCATCTATGGAGCGAAGGAAATAGGCAACGTTTCGGGACGAAACCCTTGTTTCCTTCTTAAACTACAAACCTGTATGTCTTTGGAGTGGGGGTGTGGGAGGAAACCGAAGATCTCGTAGAAAACCCTTGCAGGTCATGGGAAAAACCTACATACTCCGCACAGACAGCACCCGTAGTTGAGATCGAACTCGGGTCTCCGGCGCTGCAACCGCTGTAAGGCAGTAGCTCTACCGCTGCGCCACCGTGCCACACTTGAAGCTGCTGGAAGTGCAGGCCCGTTGCCCTGGCAGCATTGCAGGGTTGGCCTGGCCAAGCGCTTTTGGCATCCACCACCTCTGTGCCACTGCAGGCCACCTCCAGTGCGGGCGTTCGGTCTCTTGGAGCGATGCCCGGTCAAGTCGAGCCCCAGAATGCTGCAGGGCCGCCTCAGTCTGGTTTGTCACTGGTTAATATTGAGGTATTCCCAAAAATATATATTTGGGAGGTTTTCTTCCACATTCCAAAGCTGTACAGGTTTGTAGGTTAATTGGCTTTAGTAAAAAATTGTACATTGTCCCTTTGTGTGTAGAATGGTATTAGTGTATGGGGTGATTGCTGGTCGGCGTGGACTCGATGGGCCGAAGGACCTGTTTCTGTGCTATATCTCTAAAACTCTAAAATCAAACTCTGGACCGTGCAAACATCAAAAATGAGCTGTCACATTTATACAGGGATGTTCTTTAAAAAAGTGGTCCTTGCTGTCCTCCTGTTTCAAGCAGTGATGTCATCACACGACATGAGTCCAACAGGAAAGAACAGCAAGAGAGAAGAATTATTTAGTGATTAGAACATGGGGTGAGGGAGGCTGTCGATTGGAACAGAAGCAAATGAGAATGGTGACATGGTGCAGCACGGTGGCCTAGCGGTAGAGTTGCTGCCTTACAGCGTCAGAGACCCAGGTTTGATCCTGACTACAGGTGCTGTCTGTTCAGAGTTTGTACGTTCTCCCCATGACCTGCATAGTTTTTATCCGAGATCTTCGGTTTCCTCCCACACTCCAAAGATGTACAGTTTTGTAGGTTAATT
Organism: Amblyraja radiata; assembly: GCF_010909765.2. NCBI lineage: Eukaryota > Metazoa > Chordata > Chondrichthyes > Rajiformes > Rajidae > Amblyraja > Amblyraja radiata. The sequence continues at coordinate 171,525,650 of NC_045956.1, forward strand.
GGCTTGTTATAATTGCATAAATGTAAAATTGTCCCTAGTGTGTGTAGGGTAGAGTTAGTGTGCGGGGATCGCTGGGAGGTGTGGATTAGGGCGCTCAATGTTTAATCAATCCCAATGCAATGTGGTATTAAGCAATGAAACTAACTGTTGGAAATTATCTGGATTGCTGTGCACTCTATAAGTACAGGTGATCAGATTCAGATTCAGATTCAACTTTATTGTCATTGTGCAGTGAACAGTACAGAGACAACGAAATACAGTTAGCATCTCCCTAGAAGAGCGACATAAATATGAGAAATAAATAAATATTCTATTTACGTGCATACAGTCATAGTATTTTTTTCCTGGTGGGAGGAGTGTCCGGGGGGGGGGGGGGGGTGACTGGCAATCACCGAGGTACAGTGTTGAGTCGTGTAAAGCCGCAGGGAAGAAGCTGTTCCTGGATATGCTGGTCCGGCAACGGAGAGACCTGTAGCACCTCCCGGATGGTAGGAGGGTAAACAGTCTGTGGTTGGGGTGAGAGCAGTCCTTGGCGACTTGGTGACAGGGGGTGCATGAGTGAGCACATTGTTGAAATGCAGATCAAAAGTCCTTATCATGGATATAACTAAAGGTTGGACAAACCTGGTTTATCTTCATTGGATCATCGGAGGCTATGAGAGTATAAGAGGAAATAAGGAAAGAAGATAAGACTTTATCGCCGTCCATCACAGTGGGGAATGTGGAGGAGCCGCTGTGCTGGATGTTTATGTCAAATTTCTATGTAGTTGTGTGGCTTGTTGCTTTTTTGGTAGGACTGTATGGCAAACCAAATTCCTCATATGTTGCCAAACATAATACGATTAAATTACGATTACGATTATGATTATGATGACATATAAACATAGAAAATAGATGTAGGAGTAGGCCATTTGGCCCTTTGAGCCAGCACCGCCATTCAATATGATCATGGCTAATTCAATATAATCCTGGTTGTCCATTAGCGGTGAACCCGGTTGCTAAGGGCAACGTTTGCTATTTAACTCTCCTCTTCTCTGTATTGCATGCAAATGAAGATTAAAAAAACAGCTGCTGCAATTTTGTTCGGCACATTTCAGGAATGCAAGTGGTTTTGATAAAATTTAGCAAATATATGCAAGGAAATAAAGGAAGGCACTGGTTAAAAAAAGTCACAGCAAAAAAGCCAACTTGTCTGTTATTTTTGGCGTGGCTTTCTTTACAATGTAGCAGCAAAGTAAACGGAGTAGCGGAATGTTTTTGCCTGGCGTTATTAGTTCAAGTTCAAGTGAGTTTATTGTCATTTGTCCCTGATAGGACAATGAAATTCTTGCTTTGCTTCAACACACAGAACATAGTAGCATTTACTACAAAACAGATCAGTGTGTCCATATACCATTATATAAATATATACACACATGAATAAATAAACTAAACTGATAAAGTGCAAATAACAGATAATGGGTTATTAATGATCAGAGTTTTGTCCGAGCCAGGTTTAATAGTCTGATGGCTGTGTGGAAGTAGCTATTTCTGAACCTGGTCATTGCAGTCTTCAAGCTCCTGTACCTTCTACCTGAAGGTAGCAGGGAGATGAGTGTGTGGCCAGGATGGTGTGGGTCTTTGATGATACTGCCAGCGACTGCGATAAATCCCCTCGATGGAAGGAAGGTCAGAGCCAATGATGGACTGAGCAGTGTTTATTACGTTTTGAAGTCTTTTCCTCTCCAGGGCGCTCAAGTTGCCGAACCAAGCCATGATGCAACCAGTCAGCATGCTCTCTACTGTGCACCTGTAGAAGTTAGAGAGAGTCCTCCTTGACAAACCGACTCTCCGTACTCTTCTCGGGAAGTAGAGGCGCTGATGTGCTTTCTTGATAATTGCATTAGTGTTCTCGGACCAGGAAAGATCTTCAGAGATGTGCACGCCCAGGAATATGAAGCTCTTGACCCTATCAACCATTGACCCGTTGATATAAACGGGACTGTGGGTCCCCATTCTACTCCTTCCAAAGTCCACAATTAGTTCCTTGGAGGGCCAGGTTATTGTGCTTGCACCATATGGACAGTTGCTCGATCTCTCTTCTATACTCTGACTCATCCCCATCAGTGATACGTCCCACAACAGTGGTATCGTCAGCGAACTTGATGATGGAGTTCGCTCTGTGACCGGCTATGCAGTCATGAGTATAGAGTGAATACAGCAGGGGGATGAGCACACAGCCTTGAGGTGCTCCCGTGCTGATTGTTATAGAGGCTGACACATTTCCACCAATACGTAGAGAAAGCATGTTCCTCTTCCTTGGTTTTGGCACGAGCCAAATTGCCACCAAACAATAGCGATGCTGGTATGTGTGGGTGAAATCAGTACAGTTCGCCCACCTGCCGCCTTTGTAGGATTCTCAAGTGGAGGAAGTGCAGGCAAATGCATAAAGAGGGTTGGGAGATGAGTCGGTCTCCAGTCACTTGTGTTTCATGAACACAGAGGGGAAGGGGTGAGAACCCTTCGATAACTGTGAATCGGAGAGAAAGAGAAAGTCGGCTGCAGGTTCTGTGTTTAAACAACTTGTGGCAGTGGATATTTTTTAAGGCAGAGAGATAGATTCTTGATTAGCCTCAGAATTAACGCACATTCCTTTCAGAAGAAGATGAGGAGGAATTTCTTTAATCAGAGGGTGGTGAATCTGTGGAATTCATTACCACAGAAGGCTGAAGAGGCCAAGTCAGTGGATATTTTTAAGGTAGAAATTGATTGATTCTTGATTAGTATGGGTGTCAGGGGTTATGGGGAGAAGGCAGGAGAATGGGGTTAGGAGGGAGAGATAGATCAGCCATGATTGAATGGCGGAGTTGACGATGGGCCGAATGTCCTAATTCTGCTCCTATCACTTATGAACCTATGAACTTATGAACATCCAAAATCAGTACCCCGTTCCTACTTTCTCCCCACATCCCTTGATTTCATTATCCCTAAGAGCTAAATCCAACTCTCTCTCGCAAAACACCCAGTGAATTGGCCTCCACTGCCTTCTGTGGCAGAGAATTCCATAGATTCACAACTTTCTGGGAGAAAAAGATTTTTCACTCAGAGAGTTGTGAATCTGCGGACTTCTCTGCCACACAGATAGAGTAAATAGACTTTAGACTTTAGAGATACTGCACAGAAACAGACCCTTAGGCCCACCAAGACCAGCGATCACCCTGTACACTAGCTCGATCCTAGCTACCAGGCAGAATTTACACTTTTGTCGAAGCCAATTACCCTATAAACCTGGGCATCATTGGACTGTGGGAGGAAACTGGAGCACCTGGAGAAAACTGGGAGAGCGTATAAGCGCCATACAGAGAGTACTCATAGTCAGGATCGAACCCGGGTCTCTGGCTCTGTAAGGCAGCAACTCTACCACTGCCCCATTGGGCCACCCCAGATAGTCAGATTATTTTTCTAGGGTGGACGGGTCAAATCAAAGGGCATATTTTAAGGTGAGAGGAAGAAAGTTAAAATAAGTTTTGCCGGGTGAGTTTTACATGCAGAATGGTAGTTTCTGGCATGTTGGCTTTTATAACAAGAGGAATCGAATATACTGTAGGAGCAAAGCGGTCCTTCTGCAGTTGTACAGAGCCCTAGTGAGACCACACCTGGAGTATTGTGTGCAGTTTTGGTCCTCCAATTTGAGGAAGGACATTCTTGCTATTGAGGAAGTGCAGCGTAGGTTTACAAGGTTAATTCCCGGGATGGTGGGACTGTCATATGCTGAGAGAATGGAGCAGCTGGGCTTGTATACTTGGAGTTTAGAAGGATGAGAGGGCATCTCATTGAAACATATAAGATGTTAAGGGCTTGGACACGCTAGAGGCAGGAAACATGTTCCCGATGTTGGGGGAGTCCAAAACCAGGCCACTGTTTAAGAATAAGGAGTAAGCCATTTAGAACGGAGACGAGGAAACACTTTTTCTCACAGAGAGTGGTGAGTCTGTGGAATTCTCTGCTTCAGAGGGCGGTGGAGGCAGGTTCACTGGATGCTTTCAAGAGAGAGCTAGATAGGGCTCTTAAAAAATAGTGGAGTCAGGGGATATGGGGAGATGGCAGGAACGGGGTACTGATTGGGGATGATCAGCCATGATCACTTTGAATGGCGGTGCTGGCTCGAAGGGCCGAGTGGCCTACTCCTACACCTATTGTCTATTTTAGGTCCCAACCAGAAACTTCACCCAACCTTTTTTGTCCAGAGATATTGCTTTATATAGTTGTGCCATTACCTCCGTGATTTTCTATGCTGCAACTAATGAAAGCTAATATCCCATGTGGTTTCTTAATCACCTTATTTACATTTGCTGCTGTCTTCCCGTATCCATGGCAACATCCATCAAGGCTCCACAGTTCCTCACCACCTCCTAGAGTCCCATCGTTTATCATGCATAGTTTAGCCTTACTAGTCCTACTGAAATGCATCACCTCACATTTTTCAGGATTAAGTTTTGTTTACCATCTGGCCACCTTATTAACCGAGGAATGTCATGCTGCAGCCAAAGACTACCCTCCTCACCATCAACAACATCACCATTATTCATGTCCTCTCTAGATTTAATGATCATACCTGTTACAACCACATCCAGATTGTTAATGAATAAAGATCCAAGCACCAATCCCTGTGGTGCACAATTGAATACAGACTTCCAACTGTAAAAACAAAACACATCTAACGCACTCTCCCTCCTATCGCTAAAACAATGTCAGATCCAATTGCTGAGATCACATGGGCTTTCAACATTTTGGACCATGTGTGACCTTGTCAAAGGACTTACTAAAATCCACATAGACTATATCAACTGCACTAGCTTCATTTACACATTTGGTCCCCTTCTTAAAAAATGTCAATGAAAGTAACCTGAATAGTCGCCACAAAGCCAAGATGACCATTCTTCCTCATTCCCTGCCTCTCCAAGGACAGATCACTCCTGAAAATTAGATTTTTTTTCCATTAACTACCCTCTCACCTCAGATTGACTTGCCCATCCATATCACCCAGTTTATCCCCGCTGCCCTTCATGAATTAAACCTACCACATTTGCTGCCGTTTGAAGATTCTGAAGGCTATAACACCAATCATGAGGAAGACCGGTGTATCAGAATCACCAGAAATTGGAGCTCACTATTAGTCTGAAAAAGATCAATGTAAGGAATGTCACAACAGGATGTCATGATGCAGCTTTATAGCACTTTGGTCAGGCCGCAACTAGAGTTCTGCATGCAGTTTAGTTTAGTTTAGTTTAGTTTAGGTTAGTTTAGTTTAGGTTAGTTTAGGTTAGTTTAGGTTAGTTTAGGTTAGTTTAGTTTAGTTTTGTTTTGTTTTGGTTAGTCTCGTTTAGAGATACAGTGCGAAAGCAGTCCATTCGACCCACCAAGACCAGTGATCACATTCAGATTCAAACGTTATTGTCATTGTGCAGTGTACAAGTGCAGAGACAACGAAATGCCATTAGCATCTCACCCAGAAGAGCGAACATAGAATAATGGAACAGTAAAATATATATATGTACATACAGTAGCAGTAGTGCAATTTTTCTGGGGGAAAGAGTGTCTCCAGGGAGGGGGTGACTTGCAATCACCGGGGTACAGAGTTAAGTAATGTAACAGCCGCAGGGAAGAAGCTGTTCCTGAACCTGCTGGTCTGGCAACGGAGAGACCTGTAGCGCCTCCCGGATGGAAGGAGGGTAAACAGTCTGTGGCTGAGGTGAGAGCAGCCCTTGACGATGCTGAGCGCCCTTTGCAGACATCACTTGCTCTGGACAGACTCAATGGAGGGGAGTGAGGAACCGGTGATGCGTTCGGGCAGTTTTCACCACCCTCTGCAGTGCTTTCCGATCAGAGACAGAGCAGTTGCCATACCATACTGTGATACAGTTGGTAAGGATGCTCTCGATGGTGCAGCGGTAGAAGTTCACCAGAATCTGAGGAGACAGATGGACCTTCTTTAGTCTCCTCAGGAAGAAGAGATGCTGGTGAGCCTTCTTGACCAGTGTTGAGGTATTGTGGGTCCAAGAGAGGCCATCAGAGATGTTGACCCCCAGAAACCTGAAGCTGGAAACACGCTCCACCTCCATCCCGTTAATATGGATGGGGGTGTGTGTGCCGCCCCTAGACCTTCTGAAGTCTACAATGAGCTCCTCGGTCTTCTATCACATCACATATCTGGTCAGCAAAGGCAGGTATTTCTGGGAATAGTCCAGAAGATGCAGGATCATTTCATTCCAAAGAGGAATAAATATTTTAAGGGGAGTAAGAGGCGACCGTGGTTGAAAAGGAAGTCAAGGAGAGTATAAAAATAAAAGAGAAGACGTGTAACATAGCAAAGATGAACGCGTAGCCAGAGGATTGGGTGACTTTTAAAGAGCAAGAGAAGATCACTAAAAAGGCAATTCATGGAGAAAAGATGAAGTACGAAGGTGGGCTAGCCAAGAATATAAAGGAGGATTCTAAAAGCTTCTTTAGGTATGTGAAGAGGAAAAAATTAGTTAAGCCAAATGTGGGTTCCTTGAAGACAGAAACAGGTGAATCTATTATGGGGAACAAGGAAATGCCAGACGAGTTGAACAGGTACTTTGGTTCTGGCTTCACTAAGGAAGACACAAACAATCTCCCAGATGTACTAAGGGACAGAGGATCTGGGGTGACGGAGGAACTGAAGGAAATTCACATTAGTCAGGAAATGGTGTTGGGTAGACTGATGTGGCTGAAGGCTGATAAATCCCCAGGGCCTGATGGTCTGCATACCAGGGTACTCAAGGAGGTGGCTCTAAAAATTGTGGATGCATTGGTGATCGTTTTCCAATATTTGATAGATTCTGGACCAGTTCCTGTGGATTGGAGTGTAGCTAATGTTATACCACTTTTTAAGAAAGGAGGAAGAGAGAAAACAGCAGGTTATAGACCAGTTAATGTGACATCGGTAGAGGGGAAGATGCTGGAGTCGATTATTAAAGATGTAATAGCGGCGCATTTGGATATCGGTAACAAAATCGGTCCAAATCAACATGGAATTACGAAGGGGTAATCTTGCTTGACTAATCTTCTGGAATTTTTTGAGGATGTAACTAGGTGAGAGAGGGAAAAGTTTAATGACGATGAGCGGGGCAATATTTTCACACAGAGAGTTTAAGAAGAAACTGCAGATGCGGGAAAATCGAAGGTAGACAAAAGTGCTGGAGAAACTCAACGGGTGCAACAGCATCTATGGAGCGAAGGAAATAGGCAACATTTCGGGCCGAAACCCTTCTTCAGACAGAAGTTGAGTTGAGTTTCTCCAGCACTTTTGTCTACCAGAGCGTGTGGGAGCCTGGAACATGCTGTCTGGGGCGAGGGTGAGGGCGAAAGCTGATATGCTAGTGGCATTTAAGAGGCCTTTGGACAGGCATGTGGAAGTACAGGCCAATGAGATCAGTCTAACTTTGCATCAGGTTCGGCATGGACATAGTAGCCTGAAGGACCAGTTCCCGTGGTGTATTGTTCAATGTTCTATGTTGTTGCTGAACATTCCTTCATCAACACCAATAGTTATATTTCACAAGTTGTCACCAAGTTTGTCTGATTAGGATCAACAATCACCAATTTCTCAATGAATGCAGACATTATGAATATATCTTGGAAGGGCTGAAGCAAATATGCAGTTGTCTAGATTGTAGGGGAGAAGTTTCCATAGCACATGTTCAATGCTCAGGCAACATCACACTCAATTGTTCGGGCATCTGCATTAGGTCAATATTAGGGGAATTCCCAAAGGTATCCACTGGGATTGTTATCTCTGGAACACCAGAGGTTGAGAGCAGACGTAATAGAAGAATATTCAATTTTGAGAGATATAGATAGCGTTGCGAGTCAGCACCTTTTCCCCATGATGAATATATCAAAGACCAGAGAGGATAGCTTTAAAGTGAGCGGAGTTAAGGGCCTGTCCCACGAGCATGCGACCTGCATGCGGAAAGCGCGACCAAACCGGAAGCAGGGACCGCGCGGAGGTCGAGTGATCCCCGTACAGAGCCGGTCCCACCACCATGCACCTGCATGCGGCGAGCGCAACCAAACCGGAAGCGTGGGCCGAGCGGAGGTCGAGTGAGTGACGTGAAGTTCGAGCGAAGTCCGCGGGAAGTTCGCGTGTGACGTGCTGCGCCAAGACGTTGCGTACAGCGTCAAGATGTTGCGCATGCCTGTCGAGGCAGTGCGTACGGCGTCGAGGCAGCTGCGGGCCGGCAGGCCGTTGCCGTGCGAAATTTTTGAACAAGGTCAGTTTTTCGGAGCCCCGCGCGATGTTGGGACCAGCTCCACACAACTCCATATGGCTCCGGCGATCGAAGTGGGACCGGCCCCCCGAGGCTGTACGGCTCAAGCGACCATGGTAGGTCGCGCTTGCCGCATGGAGTCGCATGCTCGTGGGACAGGGTCTTAAAGCATAACGAAGATGTGCGGGACAAGTTATTTTTCCACACAGACAGTGGTGGGTGCATGGAACGCACTGCCAGGGATAGTGGTAGAGGCAGATACGATAGGGGCATTTGAGCAGCTTTTGGTTAGGCATGCATATGCAGAGAATGGAGGGATATAGATCACGTTCAGGGAGAGTAGATTAGTTTAAGTTGGCATAATGTTCGGCATGGACATTGTGGGCCAAAGAGCCTGTCCCTTGTGGTACGGTATTTTGGTGTGTGGAGAACTGGTCATTCATGCATATGCAGACATTAAAGGTGCTGGACAGCAACATGGACAATTAGATGGCAGAAGCTCAGTCAGTGGAATGACCAACACGGCAACTGCACAATTTAGTTTTCTCTGTTTCCCAATTCTGATGAAAAGTCTTTGAACTGAGTCATTAAAATGCCCCTGTCCCACTTAGGAAACCTGAACGGAAACCTCTGGAGACTTTGCGCCCCACCCAAGGTTTCCGTGCGGTTCCTGGAGGTTCCCGGAGGTTTTTGTCAGTCTCCCTACCTGCTTCCACTACCTGCAACCTCCGGCAACTACCTGCAACCTCCGGCAACCACCTTCAACTAGCATCGCAACCGGTTTCGACTAAAAAATTACCGATTTTTAAAACGGCAACCTATTTTTAGTCGCGGCCGGTTTTGAATTTTTTGAAATAATCGCCGGCACATAGAAGAAGCGGAAACCACTTTCCACCATTAGGGAGACTGACAAAAACCTCCGGGAACCTCCGGGAACCGCATGGAAACGTTGGGTGGGGTGCAAAGTCTCCAGAGGTTTCCGTTCAGGTTTCCTAAGTGGGACAGGGGCATAATAACTCTCTTCTCTTTTCGAAGATGTTACCTAATTCTCTCTTTCAATTATCTGATAAAAAGTCTTCAGTCTAAAATGTTTCTCTCTCTACAGATGCTTCCTGACCTGCTGATTATTTCTGGTAATCTCAGTTTTTATTTCTGGTTTCCACGATCCGCTGTGTTTTAAATAGTTTAATTTATGTCATACAACTTGGAAATAGGCCCTGCAGCAGAACAAGCCCACACCAACCAACATGCCTCATCTACATGCGTCCCATCTGCCTGCGTTTGGCTCATATCCCTCTTAACCTGTCCTATCCATCTTCCTATCCAAAAGTTTTTAAATGTTGTGATAGTACCTGCCTCAACTATCTGACAGCTCGTTCCATACACCTACCACCCTTTGTATAAAAAAGTTACTGCTCGGGTTCTTGTTAAATTTTTCCACCCTCACCTTAAACATATATTCTCTGGTTCTTGATTCACATAGTCTGGGCAAAAGAATCTATGCATTTACCTTATTTATTCTCCTCATAATCTTATACATCTCTATCCTCCTGCGCTCCAAGGAATAAAGACCTAGCCTGCTCAGCCTCCTCCTGTAGTACAGGCCCTTTAGTCCTGGCAACATCCTCGTAAATCTTCTCTGCACAATATGTTCATAAGTTCATAAGTGACAGGAGTAGAATTAGAAGGTAGACAAAAATGCTGGAGAAACTCAGTGGGTGAAGCAGCATCTATGGAGCGAAGGTATAGGTGACGTTTTGGGTCGAGACACTTTTTTATACTGATGTAGGGGTGTGGGGGGGGGGAAAGAAGAAAGGAAGAGGCAGAGAGTGGGCTGTGGGAGAGCTGGGAATGGGAGGGGAAAGAGGGAGAGAGCAAGGACTACCTAAAATTGGAGGTCAATCTTCATACCGCTGGGGTGTAAACTACCCAAGCGAAATATGAGGTGCTGCTCCTCCAATTTAGCGCAGCTGACACCTAGAGCAACGGATGCAATAGATGAGGTTGGAGGAGGTGCAGGTGAACCTCTGCCACACCTGCAAAGACTGCTTAGGGTCAAGGGGGGAGGTAAAGCGACAAGCGTAGCATTTCCTGCGGTTGCAAGGGAAAGTGCCAGGTTGGGGTGGTTTGGGTGGGAAGGGACCAATTGACCAAGGAGTTACGGAGGGAGCGGTCTCTGCCGAAAGCCGAAAAGGGAGGAGATGGGAAGATGTGGCAAGTGGGGGGATCCCGTTGGAGGTGGCAAAAATGTTGGAGGATTATCTGTTGTATGTGACGGCTGGTAGAGTGGAAGGCGAGGACAAGGGGGACTCTGCCCTTATTACGAGTTGGGGGATTGTGAGTGAGAGCAGAGTTACAGGGTAATGAAGAGACCCTGGTGAGAGCCTCATCTATAATAAATGAGGGAAATCCCCGTTCCCTAAAGAATGAGGACATCTCCGATGCCCTGGTTTGGAACACCTCATCCTGGGTGCAGATGCGGCATAAACTGGGGAATTGGGAGTAGGGGATGGAGTCCTTACAGGAAGCAGGGTGGGGAGAAGTGTAGTCCAGATAGCCATGGGAGTCAGTGGGTTTATAGTGGATGTCGGTCAAAAGTCTATCACTTGCGATGGAGATAGTGAGGTCAAGAGACGTTAGGGAGATGTCGGAATTGGTCCAGAGTAGAATTAGGCTATTCAGCCCATCAAGTCTACTCCACCATTCAATCGTGGCTGATCTATTTTACCCTCTCATTTCACCTTACCTATTAAAGGGTGCACACAGTACTCTAATAAGCCCTGGTCAATTAAGGATATAATCATTGTCAATGTTTTGGATACTGTTAAAATATTGGATGTATTAATGATCATTTTTATGAACAAACATTAGTTACTACTTGTGTTTGTTATTTTTGATATCTTGCTATCAATAATCTATGTTTTAGTCAGGGATGAAGATTGTAGTTTGTGAACTCTCTCTTTAACTGAATCATTATCTTTGTAATTCTCCATCTTGAGCTGAAAAGACAAATAAAGACCTTACACTTGCCTCATTGGTCTGAAGAAGGGTCTCGACCCAAAACATCACCCATTCCTTCTCTCCAGAGATGCTGCCTGTCCCGCTGAGTTACTCCAGCATTTTGTGTCTATCTTCGATTTAAACCAGCATCTGCAGTTTTCTTTTACAGATTTTACACTTGCCTCAGGCAGAGACAAGAAGCTGGCTTTAATGACATCCTTTGCCGCTGTTTAGTTTTCATCTCCTGCATTGAACGATTGTGTTTGTGTAAGTTTACTTTCAAGAGCGTTTCCACACAATCTTGTTGAGCTTGGATGGCATCCAGTAGATGGAATAGTAATCTAAACAGATCATTGAACAGAGATAAAGCAATTGAAATAATCAAAGCTAAGGTTCAGAGCAAAACAAAACAAAACAAAAGCAAGATTAATCCCAGGCTTCTGGTAGCCGACTGAATACAATACAAAAAAAACAACCATTTCTCTTGGTAGATTGCCACCAATTTCTTCATTTCCAGTTTCAAATATATTATCTTGTTTATCTTCTTTGGAACACTGTTTACTCATTCGTTCCTCTGCACTGATACTTTTGACTCAATAGGAAGATAAACACTAATTATTCTGAAAAGTTACTCAACCAGAACTGCCTACTTAACTTTTGAGATACTGAGATGTTACTACTAAATGCCACTGCCTGCTAAGAGGTCCACGATCCCAAGTACATCACTGGGCTAAGTTTTGTGGTAAAGGGGTTGTCAGGGAAGGGTTGGTAGGTGGTGTTGAACAGGAGGGACAAGTGAGCTGTGAGCAGGCTGAGTGGAGGTGAATAGGGGATGTGGTTGAAGTAAGAGTTAATATTACTCTTAGTGTGTGTAGGCATAGGGGAATATGGACATATGAGGGGGGGGGGGGTAGCAGGTATAGGTGTAAGGGTATATGGGGCGGGGAAAGGCAGAGCCAAACAGTGTGGAAACAGGCTCATCGGCTCAACCTCCCCACACTGAACAACATGTCCCATCTACACTAGCCCCACCTGCCCGCTTTTGGCCCATATCGCTCTAAACCTCTCCTATGCATGTACCTGTCCAAATGCCTCTTAAACATTGTGATAGTAGTGATAATACCTACCTCAACTACATTCCTCCAGCAGCTCGATCCAACACCACCACCCTATGTGTAAAAAAATTATCCCTCAGGTTGCCATTAAAACTTCCACTCCCCACTCACCTTAAACTGCTCTCTGGTTCTTGATTCCCCTACTCTGGGCATCCACGTCATTGGAGACTGTCAGATTATCTTTAATTGGAATTTACTGGACTTTATGTTGCACCAAACGTTATTCCCTTTATTCTGTATCTCACTATTTGTGCCTGTATACAGTGGAAGGCTTGATTGAAATCATGTGTAGTCTTTCCGCTGATTGAACAACATGCAACGTAAAAAGCTTTTAACTGCACTTTGGTACACATGACAATAAACTAAACTAAACCAAAATGAACTAACCCTCAACAACTCCTCCAGGTGTGCTTTAAAAAATATCTTATCACTGGTTTGGGAACAACTCCGTCCAAGACGCCAAGAAATGGCAGAGAGATGTGGACAAGGCCCAAACCATCAGACAAACCAGCCTTCCTTCCATTGACTTTTTCTACACTTCATGCTGGTATTACAGAGCTGTGGGATGTGCAGATGTGATGCTGTGTAGGTGTTGTGGTATATAAAGGGTGTAGAGGGTGGGATGGGACTGAGAAGATATGGAAGTTATAGGAGGTGATGGTAATATGGTGGGCAGGGGTGAAACATAGATTAGTGTATTTGATGAATTATGAATCATGTGGATATATGGCTGATGGGGATGTTTGGAATGGGGTTGGGTTGTGGGAGGGTGGATGCAGTATTTTGACGGTGTTTTGGTTGAATAAGAATGGGATTTGATGGATGTTGATAAGATAGATGGGGGTTGGTGGAATATACTGTAGAACATAGGACATAAAACAGTACAGCATAGGAACGGGCCCTTTGGCCCACAATGTTTGTGCCAAACATGATGCCAAGTTAAACTGATCTCATGTGCATCTACATGATCCATATCCCTCTATTTCCTGCACTTTCATGTGCCTATCTAAAGCCTCTTAGATGCTACAATCGTATCTGTCTCCACTGTTCTGGGTGGGCGGCGCGGCTCACATCGCAGCGGCCTCTGCAGTCCATCTGTCTCGTTTGAATGTAGTTTAAAGTGTTGTTTTTTTTAACTGGGTATGTGTGTGGGGGCGGGTGGGGAAACTTTTAAAATCTTTCCCCTGCACGGAGAACCCGACCTTTTCTCTGTCGAGCCTCCGTTGTCGTTGGGGCCTAGCACCGTGGAGCGGCCTCCAACCGGAATGACCTGGGGCTCCAGTCGCGGAGCCTGCGGACTTACCCACCATCGCGGAGCTGGCCAAGTTCGGAGCGGGAGGAGAGGTGGTGGCGCGCTGCTGCGGCCCGACCCCGGAGATTCGGAGGCTCCAACCGCAGGTCTGGTGGACAGTAACTAGCAATGTTACAAAATTTTGAGATTTTAAAAATCAAGTCTGCAATTTATCCCATCAGATAAGCACAAAAATAGTTTAATTTGACACATAATTCACTTTCATATCTTCAGTATTAAAAAAATTATGGCCATTTTCATACTCGGAAATTAGCATCTTGTTCCCTATTGATGTTCCATTGACTTAACACAAAAGCTGTGATCGAGGACTGTGAAATGGCCATAACTTTCTTAAAAATTAAGAGAACTGAAAGAAATTTTCAGTTATTATAGATTGAAGCATTCTGAAATAAATATGACACAATCTTACTTGGATGACCTGAAATTAAAGCATATAATTAGTTAGTTACCCAATCGTAGCTAATTCCAAACTTCAATTACTAGATCTAAACATCTATCCATTTCTTAAGAAAAGATTAACATTTTTAAATAGCCTAAGTGTCCAAATAACATTCACAAAGAATTCACAATAAAACATGATTTTTAAATCTCATTTACATTAATTTGTAGGCCAAATGGAAGGAATTTAGTGTTCAATTGCTGTAAATTAATGGCCATTTAAATCAACTTTCGAGTGGGATTCTGTGGAACTCTGTGGAATGCGCTGGTTTGGAACATTCCCATTGCGGTGGATTTGTACCCCATATGCCCAGAAAAATACTGCGGGATTTAATGGGGCCGCAAATTAGCTACTCACAACTTAAAACTTTGTATAAAGGGATCTTAAGTAGCCCTTTTTAATGTAAAAATAAACAACCTACCTTCCGTTGTCCCCTGTATGAGATCCATCCCGTTGTCGGCAGTCGCGGGTTTAGAGGATAATTTTTAACCTACTATAACAATTAAATTAACCAATTAAGTTTAAAAATAGCCGCAGCGAACGAACCTCGCAGCGATTTTTCGTCATCAACTAAGTAGGCTGAACAACCTCGATTTGAATAGCCTAGGGAAAATCGCGTTTTAAACCCGCCCCCCTCTCAACGGCGCCAAAATCACGCACACGGGCTGGGACAGACCTGCAGCCCCGCTGAAGGTAGGTTTTGCAACATACCTACAGTAACACCGGGAGCCCGCGGGTCCCTGCTGGGAGACCGCTTTTCGGGGTTTCCACAACGGCGACTTCTCCCGCCCGAGTTGCAGGGTTGAAAATTACCTGGAGCGGGGCCTTACATCGCCCGGCGCGGTTTTAAATGGCCGCGGTACTTGCTAGCGCCTGCCGGGGGCTCCAACACCAAGACCCGGAGCGGGGCCTTGCATCGCCCAGCGCGGCTTTAATGGCCGCGGGACACTTACCATCGCCCGCCGGGGGCTTTGACTCTGACATCGGGAGGAGAATGAGGAGTCCAGGGGAGAGCTAAGACTTTGCCTTCCATCACAGTGAGGAGGAGATTCACTGTGATGGATGTTTGTGTAAATTGTGTTGTGTCTTGTTTCTTTTTCTTGTGTGTATGACTGCAGAAACCAAATTTCGTTTGAACCTCAAAGGGTTCCAGGCCCCCACTACTCTCTGTGTAGAAAACTTGCCCCGCACATCTCCATTAAACTTTTCAGCTCGTCCCTCTAATGTTGGACATTTCCACCCTGGGATAAAGGTTCTGACTGTCTACCCTATCTATGCCTATCATAATTTTATATGTTTCTATCAAGTCTGGAGTATACTCTGGAGTTTAGAATGATGAGAGGGAATCTTATATAAGATTATTAAGTGTTTGGACACACTAGAGGCTGGAAACATGTTCCCGATGTTGGGGGAGCCCAGAGCCAGGGACCACAGTTGAAGAATAAGGAGTAGGCCATTTAGAAAGGAGATGAGGAAACACTTTTTTCACACAGAAAGTTGTGAGTCTGTGGAATACTCTGCCTCACAGGGCAGTGGAGGCTGGTTTTCTGGATACTTTCAAGAGAGAGCTAAGGGCTCTTAAAGATAGGGGAGTCAGGGGATATGGAGAGAAGGCAGGAACGGGGTACTGATTGTGGATGATCAGCCATGATCACATTGAATGGTGGTGCTGGCTCGAAGGGCCGAATGGCCTACTCCTGTCTATTGTCCATTGTCTAAGTCTTCCCTAATGGTGTAAGTGAAAGGGATTATGTAGATAGTGAAATCTCTCCAGGGGGGGTTCTCCCTCCTCTCCTCCCCCCCATGTTCAGCTAACTCCCCACAGGGATTGTTAGCCCAAAACCTACCCCACCACAACTTCACCGTGCCCCTTCTTTATGCTCATCATCCCTGCCTGTGCAAGTTTCGCAGCTGAATTCCATCAGTGAAAAGTGTCTTCACAGCAGGAAAGAAGGAAGTAACAATTATGAATAAGGATATTCAACGCTGAACAAAGAGAAATTTGAAAATGTTCCTGTTTTATGAATCAATCCAACTTCTCTGCAGATTTTAACCACATAGACCAATTAAGATTGAGGTGAGATTACGAGTCAATATGGGTTATTGCTAATCAGTAGTAAAGCTATAATCTTGGTTATTTTCTCAGATGACATTAAATGGTTAAATAGAAGACAGTCTAAGGGCAGAAAGGTGGTGCAAGGGTAGAGACCCGGGTACAATCCTGACCATGGGTATTGTCTGTATGGAGTATATACATTTTCCCTGTGAGCATGTGGGTTTTCTCCGGGTGCTCCGGTTTCCTCTCACATTCAATTTCAATTTCAATTAACTTTATTTATCCGTTAGGAACTTTGGTTTGGTTCCAAAGACATACTGGTTTGTAGGTTAATTGGTTTTGGCCCCCAGTGCGTAAAGTAGTGCTAGTGTACGGGGGTGATCACTGGTCGATGCCGACTCGGTGGGCTGAAGAATCTGTTTCCAAGCTGTATCTCAAAAGTCAAAAATCTTAAGATCTCAGCAGATTTTAATCATGTCTAGTCATAGAGTCATAAAGTGATACAGTGTGGAAACAGGCCCTTCGGCCCAACTTGCCCACACCGGCCAACATGTCCCATCTACACCAGTCCCACCTGCCCATGTTTGGTCCATATCCCTCCAAGCCTGTCCTATCCATGTACCTGTCTAACTGTTTCATAAATGTGGGATAGTCCCAGCCTTAGCTACCTCCTCTGGCAGCTTCCTCCAAACACCCACCACCCTTTGTGTGAAAAAGCTACCCCTCCGAATCCTATTAAATCTTTTCCTCTTCACCTTAAACCTATATCCTCTGGTCCTCGATTCCCCTACTCTGGGCAAGAGACTTTGTGCATCTATCCAATCTATTCCTCTCATGATTTTATACACCTCAATAAGATCATCCCTCATTCTCCTGCGCTCCAAGAAATAGAGTTCCAGCCTACTAAACCTCTCCCTATAGCTCTCACCCTCTAGCAAGATCCTCGTAAATCTTCTCTATACCCTTTCCAGCTTGACACATCTCAGACCGATTAAGCTTGAAATGAGATTGAGAATCGATATAGTTGTTGCTACTCAGTGGCAAAGCACTGACTTGGTTATTTTCTTAGCCGCCATTAAATGGTTAAATAGAAGCCAGTATCTCAGCAGTGTTATTATGATGGAAAAGGAAGTATAGCTTCCAGTGGCGGAGCTGTTGATGACCAGAATGAAAGAACCAGAAGGGTACAAGGAAGCATTACTTGATCAGCATGCTGTAACATTTAGTGACTGAAGCAGATTCAATGGTCGTGTATTGGAAATCAGAACACGTAGTTTGAAGAGAGACATTTTCAGATCCACGGGAAATGATCAGAGGATTGCACCTTGAAAGTCGCAGGCAGAATTCAATGAATATGATCTCCTTTTGCAATATATAATTTTATGATTGCAGGGGAATGACCTTCAGATGGACTGCACATTACCACGGCTACCAGCTCACATCAATACTGAATATGTCCAATAGACAATAGACAATAGTTGCAGGAGTAGGCCATTCGGCCCTTCGATCCAGCACCACCATTCAATGTGATAATGGCTGATCATCCTCAATCAGTAACCCGTTCCTGCCTTCTCCCCATTTCCTCTGACTCCGCTATCTTTAAGAGCCCTATCTAGCTCTCTCTTGAAAGTATCCAGAGAACCGGCCTCCACCGACTTCTGAGGCAGAGATTACCACAGACTCACAACTCTCTGAGTCCACCCAGACTTTCCATCAAGACTTTGAAAGCAGAAAGTTGCAGAAAAGATGTTTAATAAAAGTCAGTGATGTGTTCGAAAAGTAATTTGAGAAATAGATGCAGGAAGTGGGGGTGGTGGAGCAATACAGAAATAAATGTCGGGAAATGGCTGTAATGGAAGATGACAAAATAAACATTCCTAGTGTTTTTCACACAATTGCACTTCAAAAGCATTGCTTTGGTTGTGAAGGGCTTTGGGATGTTTAGCATAGTTTAGTTTAGAAATACAGCATGGAAACAGGCCCTTTGCCCCACTGAGTCCGCACCGACCAGCGATCCCCGCACCCTAACACTATCCTACACACACTAGGGACAATTTACAATTATACCCTAAGCCAGTTAGCTTACAAACCTGTACTTCTTGGGAATGTGGAACGAAACTGGAGCTCCCATAGAAAACCCACACAGGTCACGGGGAGAACGTACAAACTCCGTACAGACAGCACCCGTAGTCAGGATCGAACCCGGGTCCCTGGCGCTGTGAGGCAGCACCTCTACTGCTGCGCCACCGTGCAATGTCTTGAGAAGGATGAGGAAGGAAATATTGAATTGCAATATTTTCCTTTCACACTGGGTAATAAACCTATTTTGTGGCATTTGTGAATCAAATATCTCCTCACTTTCTCTCTACTCATTTCCCATTTGCCTGGCATGCTCTGGTATGGACAGGTCCTAATATTTCCTAGCGAAGGCATTCTTAAATAATGTCTTTCATGTAGCCACTAATATATTACATCTCGTTGCTCACATCAGAACAAAATTAATTCAACTATAACACTGGAATGTAAGTGAATATCAAAACTAAAGTTAATGATCAAGTTGGCATCAATGTGAAGGAATGGATAATTTGCTTTAACTGCATCAAACCAACCTGAATACAAAATGTAAATAGAAGCTGATGAATGTGTGTTTAAGAAGGAAGTGCAGATCCTGTATGTGTGTTGATTTCGTTTGGAGCTTAGGTTGCCATGGACATTGTCCTGACCTCCAGCCAGTCAAGGTTTCCACATAGCCGCTGTATGCTGTATCTCTCAACTTTAAGCCACTTTATCTCTGATTAACCAACTCACTCCACAAAGTCCAGAGAAGATGATTCATCCCCAATGAATATACAAGGAAGAAGGCAGATGAGTTATTCCCATCCCAACATAAGAACATAAGGAATCAGAGCAGATGGACTCTCAACCTGCTTTGATGTTCATTGACATCATGACTAATCCAAGAAGGCAAATGCAATATTAGCATTCATCTGGAGGGGACTAGAATATAAAAAGCAAGGATGCAATGCTGAGGCTTTATAAGGCACTGTTCAGGCCACATTTGGAATATTGTGGGTAATTTGGCCCCATATCTGAGGAAGGCATTGGAGAGGGTCAAAAGGAGTTTTACGAGAATGATCGTGGAAATAATTAGGTTAATGTACAAGGAGGTTTGATGGCTCTGGGCCTGTACTCACTGGAGTTTAGAAGGATGAGGGAAGGATCACATTGAAACCTTATGAATAATATAAGGCCAAGATAGAGTGGATGTGCAGCAGATGTTTTCAGTAGTGGGAGAGTCTTGGACCAGGGGGCATAACCTCAGAATAAAAGGATGTATCTTTAGAAAGGAGTTGAGGAGGAATTTCTTTAGCCAGAGGGTGGTGAATCTGTGGAATACATTGCCACAAACAGCTGTTGATGTTAAGTCTTTAGGTATTTTAACACAGAGATGCTCAGGGTATCAATGATTATGGTGAGAAGGTAAGAAATGGAATTGAGAAGGAAAAATAAATCAGCCATGATGAATGGCAGAGCAGACTCAGTGGGCCAAATAACCTGTTTACATGCTGTATCTCTAAACTAAACTAAACGACTCTTCGGGTGAGACTGCAGCTGTTGTTAGACAAACAGTCAATGATCCAGTTTGGAGACAAACATTTATACTGCTCTGAAGACGGTTCTGACCTGTAACAACACCTATCCATGTCCTCCAGGGATGCTGCCTGACCTGCTGACCAGCAGCCGCAGTGTCACGGAGGAAGTGGGAGATGTACTGGAGTCTGACCATGGAGACATGGAGATCCTGGGAGGGATTGAGAGAAAGATTTAATGCTGGGGCTAATAAACTAGAAGTGAGTGGAGCAGAGATGAGAACAGAACAGAATGGGCAAAATATTCCAGTTACAAAAGCAAATTAGTGCAATTCTAGAAATCTATTTGATGGGTCAGGTGATCTGTGGAAAGAGAAAGTGAGTTCTCGCTGCAGGATGATGAATAGGTTCTGAAATGTAAACTCTTTATCTTTTCACAGATGCTCCCAGACCTGAAAGAGGTTTCAAATGTTTACTTTATGCCTGGAGCTAAAGACAGATTGGATCAGTTGAATGTTTCTGAAGACATGTCATCTTCCAGTCGCTGCTTAGTCATAGAATCATAGAGTCGTAGAGCGATACAGTGTGGAAACAGGCCCTTCAGCCCAACCTGTTCACACAGGCCATCATGTCCGAGCTACACTAGTCCCACCTGCCCCCTGTCCCTCCAAACCTGTACTATCCATGGACCTGTCTAACTGTTTCTTAAATGATGGGATAGTCCCTGCCTCAACTATCGCCTCTGGCAGCTTGTTCCATACACCCACCACCCTTTGTGTGAAAAAGCTGCTCCTCAGATTCATATTAAATCTTTTCCCCTTCACCTTAAACCTATGTACTCTGGTCCACGATTCACCGATTTTAGGCAAGAGACTCTGTGCATCTATCCTATTCCCTCACGATTTTATACTCCTCTATAAGATTGGTGCCAGCAGCCTCCACCTACAGCCCGGTATCTTTTTGTTATTTTGTTTATTTAGTTATGTAAAAGTGTGTTTTTTTGTGTTTTTTTTGTGTTTTTATGTGGGGGAAGAGGGTACGGTGCGGGGGATACCGTCCTTCAGCCGCTTCCTGGTGAAGACGCGACTATTATTCGAGTCGCGTCCTCGCCCCCCCCAGCGGCATACCTACTGGATTGGCGTGGCCTTTCCTGCCGGGATCGACCAGAGCTCCAGCAGCGGCGGGACAGCGCTGTTACATCGCGAGGCTAGCGATGCCTTACCGGGGATCGCCGTCTGGAGCCCGGAGTGCTGGACCTGCTGCACCGACATCATGGAACTGCGGTGTGCGGAGCTCCCAACGCGGGCGGCGCTGATGGACAGCGCGGGGTCCTGCGACTCGGGAGCTGCGGACTCGGGAGCTGCGGACTCGGGAGCTGCGGACTCGGGAGCTGCGGACTCGGGAGCTGCGGACTCGGGAGCTGCGGACTCGGGAGCTGCGGACTCGGGCTGCGGGAGGCGGCTGATCAGGAGGTCCGGGCCACTGAGGAGGATGTTCACCGTCAGGGTTCGACGTCGGCGTTCCACCAGCCCGGCGTGAGGGCCTGAACATCGGGCCACCCAGGGCGGCGACTGCGGGTGCTAGGAAGGCCTCGACCACGAGTGAACATCTGGGAAGAACGGAGGGGAGGCTGGCTGGACTATGGTGCCTTCCTCACCTTGGTGCCACTGTGTTATGTTGTGTCGTGGACTTTCAGTGTTTGTGCTTTTTTAAATTCTATTTTATTTTTAATATGTTTTATTATTTATTATTATTTATTTATTTTTATTTTTATGATACTGCCTGTAAGGGAAATTCATTTCGTTGTCTCTAACTGAGACAATGACAATACATTTGAATACAATACAATACAATACAATACAATACAATCACACCTCATCCTCCTGCCAACTCAATCTCTTCCTATAGCTCAGACCCTCTAGTCCTGGCAACATCCTAGTAAAAGTTCTCTGTACCCTCTCCAGCTTGACAACATCTCTCCTATGATATGCTTCTCTCTGTCACCTCTTGTACCTATGTTTGTGCCATCCTCTGTATCTTCACACTTACTGTAAAAGCACTAGGATTAGGCATAGGCCAAAGGGAACATATTGCCTCATGAATTATCCATCTGCCTGCCCTATTGAACACCACCTGCCCCAACTAGGAAACAATCTGTGGCTCCCATATTGTCCTCATTAGCTACCACAAAACAAAGGACAAACAAGGGGAAGAAGATGACTGGGGTTGAGAGGGAAAGATGGATCAGCCGTGATTGAATTGCGGAGTAGACCCAATGGGCCGAATGGCCTAATTCTCCTTCTGTGACTTATGAATTCATGAACAGTAGGGGGATGAAGAGGAGAAGAAGAATGCAATGCGCCATCAAGAAGAAGATGCCACCATGTTTGACATTGTGGGCTGGAGCGAACTGTTCTACGTTCTGTGATGAAGAACATTTCTTCAAAAAGAATTAACATGCAATACACATGTAATGTAGCCTGGCTCAGCAAAGTGAGACACGAATATGCAGCACCCATATCACTAGGCCACAAATTATGTTGAACTCCTTTCGTCAGACAGTTTTTAAACTTAAACCCTGAACTCCATTTGGATGTGGTTTGCAATGCTGCAATTCTGAGTACTTGACGAATTCTGACGTTTTGTTGAAAATATCCGGAGCAGCATTTTCTTTCCTTCAGCGCAAGGGTTGAACTAAGTATGATGTCTGCACGACTCCATCCCAGAAACAATGGCTGTATTCTTTCACTTGAGATGTTTGTGAAATTTGTCAATCAATTTAAATAAACCGTTTATCTAATGTGAGTCATTATCATTCTTTAGATCCTCAATTCACTAAACCAACGTATCATTGTTGAAAATAATGGACCTTTTAAGGAGTTGGGTACGGGATAATAAATTTTTTTTGTTTCAAAACAGCAACATAATTACTTTCCCATATATATTTTTAAACTTGAGGTAATTGTAGTAAGGTTCAAGAGCAGGGAGGGTGAAGGGCAAGGCTTGTGTCATGGAAACATTTTTACACATTGATTCACATACGACAACTATGAGGATTGAATTGAATTGAATCCCTTTATTGTCATTCAGACCTTACGGTCTGAACGAAGTTTCGTGCCTGCAGTCATACATACATCATACAATAATAAACAACAG
Source organism: Amblyraja radiata (assembly GCF_010909765.2). Taxonomy (NCBI): domain Eukaryota; kingdom Metazoa; phylum Chordata; class Chondrichthyes; order Rajiformes; family Rajidae; genus Amblyraja; species Amblyraja radiata. Next base: position 171,548,591 of record NC_045956.1, read on the forward strand.
TAAACACAAATTAACGTCCACCACAGTGTATCCACCAAGCACCTCCTCACTGTGGTGGAGGCAAAAAATCTTAGGGTTACTGTCTCTTCCCTCCTCTTCTCCCTCTGCGCTGAGGCGATTCCCCACCGGGCGATGGCACAACAGTCCCGCGGCTCACCGAACCCCGCAACGGGCCGGCTCAAACACCGCGGATGATGAGTTACATTGAGTTCATTAAAATCATGCGGATGATGAGTTACATATCTAATTGAGGATTGATGAATCGTTAAGGGGCATTTAATCAAGCTGCAACCAGTTTGATTTGAAGACACAAAAGGCTGGAATAATTCAGCCGGTCAGGCAGCATCTCTGGAGAAAAGGAATAAGAATGAATACTTTACAGTCACATGTGACAAGTCACAGTGAAATTCTTTGCTTGCATACCCAAAGTATGCAAATAGTCACCACATAAAAGGTGCTGATAAAGTTACAAGGATCCTACGCCAGGGATCCTTTGTTCTTCCCCCCCCTCCCTCCCCGTCACAGCATAGCTATCACGCCACTCTTCCTTTGTTCCCTGTGCAAGTCTTCTGTACTGTCACCTGTACAGAAGGCTGTGGAGGCAAAGTCAGTGGATATTTTTAAGGCAAAGATAGATAGATTCTTCATTAGTACGGTTGTCAGAGGTTATGGGGAGAAGGCAGGAGAGTGGGGTTATGAGGGAGAGATAGATCTGCCATGACTGAATGGCGGAGTAGACTGGATGGGCCGAATGGTCTAATTCTGCTCCTATGGCTTATGATATTATGATCTTTGGAGTGTGGGAGGAAACTGAAGATCTCAGAAAAAAACCATGTAGGTCACGGGGAGACTGTAGAATAGCTGGACCCAGGCGAGCAGGGTAAAAAATAACATTTATTCATTTCAAACTCTATTTTTCTGGGTGGGGGAAGCCCCTAAAAATATTAAAGTGCACATTTCCGAAGGACGCAATTTACTCAAGGGGTGAGAGGTGATCTCAGAGAAATTTACAAATTCTAACTGGACTTGAACGGTTTAAATGTTCCCAATGGCCTGGACATACAAAACCAAGGGTGACAGTCTAATGATAATGGGGAAGCCATTTAAGACCAAGATTAGGAGAAATTGTTTCTCGTATAATGGTGAACCTGCAGAATTCCCGACCACAAAAGGCAATGGAAACCACATTTAGTTTTTAGATTCAGCATGGAACACACTGGGTCCACGCTGACCATCGATCACCCATTCACATTAGTTCTATGTTATCCTATTTTTGCATCCATTCCCTACACACTTGGGGCAATTTACAGAGACCAATTAACCTACAAACCCGCACGTCTTTGGGATGAGGGAGGAAACCAGAGGACCTGAAGGAAACCCGCGTTGTCACAGGGAGAATGTGCAAACTCCACACAGACAGCACCCGAGGTCAGGGTTGAAACCGGGTCTTTGGTGCAGTGAGGCAATAGGTCTACCCGCTGTGCCATTGTGCCGCCCTAATCTTTAAATATAATCAAGAGAATGTTAGATGGTTTCTTTAGGGCAAGGTGGACCTAGCGTTATGGGAAATAAGCCGGAAGGGTGCAGTGAATTTGGTTGACGTGATCTTGTTGTATGGCAACATAGGCTCAAGAGGGACTATTGCTGCTTCTATTTTCTATGCTTCTCTCTGCACCTTCCTTGAACATGGTAACACAGTAACATGCAGCAGTGTACTCCTTATATCAACTTGTCCCATTAGCTGCGCACACACAGAGTCAAGGACAGTATCACGGAGTTTGTACGTTCTCCCCGTGATCTGCATGGGTTTTCTCTGGGAGCTCTGGTTTCCTCCCACATTCCAAAGACATACTCTCATATCTGCCTCCACCACCATCCTCCAGCTGCTGCTGTTACCAGGCATTCACTGCCCTCTGTGTAAAATAACAGCCCCGCATATCTCCTTTAAACTTTGCTCCTCTTACCTTAAACTGTTTCAGTAATAAATGTAAATTGTCTCCAGTGTGTGTAGGATTGTGCTAGTGTACGGGGATCGCTGGTCGGGCGCAGACCCGATGGGCTGAAGGGCCTGGTTCCGTGCTGTATCTCTAAATTAAACTAAACTGAAGTTGTAACATGATTTACAGTGAATCAGCTGAAGTGAGAGAAGAGGATAGACATGAAAATAAAACACATTGGAGACTGTCAGTTTATTATGCTAATCTCAGCTCCAATACTGACCTTGAAGTTACTCATGTTATTCTATTAGCCTGGGTTAATTGCAGTGCTGATTTACAATTTACATGAGGGATTGATGAATGCTTTCCATTTAATCTAACTAAAGATGTGTTTGATTATCCTTGGAGACTCGGGTACTTGGTATTAGTCGAGCATACTGTGTAATAATGCAAAATATAAAACAAATGTACATTAAGTTGGAATCGTAATTAACATGCACTGGCTACATTTAACACACAAAAATGAAAAATTATCTTTTTTAGAAGATCATAAGAATGCTTTAATCAGACTCAAGTGCATCAAAAGCATTATTTTTTTAACATGCTTACCCAAATAGTGAACAGCCTGGATAGAGTGGCTGTGGAGAGGATGTCTCCACTAGTGGGAGAGTCTAGGACCAGAGGCCATAGCCTCAGAATAAAGGGACGTACTTTAGAGAGGAGATGAAGAGGAATTTATTTAGTCAGAGGGTGGTGAATCAATGGAAATCATTGCCACAGAAGGCTATGGAGGCCGTCAGTTGATATTTTTAAGGTAGGGATTGATAGATTCTTGATTGGTATAGGTGTCAGGGGTTATGGAGAGAAGTCAGCAGAATGGGGTTGAGAGGAAAAGATAGATCAGCCATGATTGAATAGACCTGATGGGCTGAATGGCCTAATTCTGCTCCGATCACTTATGAACATAAGAACGTATGAAAAGGCAGCAGCTGAAGGGAAGTGTGAGTGGCTAAGTGACCACTGCTAAGGGCAGTAATACATAGAACATAGAACAGAGAACAGTACAGCACAGAAAAAGACACTTTAGCCCACAATGTCTTAGCCAAACATGGTGCGAAGATCAATTTGTATCTGCCTGCACATAATTTATATCCCTCCATTCCTGCATATCAATGTTCCAATCCAAAAGACTCTTAAATGCCACTAATTTAAATGACACAGATTTTTACCACGGTCTATGAAAAATATTTGCCACGCACAAACCCTTTAAACTTTGCCCCGCTCACCTTAAAGCTATGCCCTCATATTTGATTTTACCATCCTGGGAAAAAGATTCTGACTGTCTACCATATCTACGTCTCTCATAATTTTATCTATAGATCTATCAGGTCTCCCCGCAACCTACAGCATTCCAGAGAAACAATCCAAGTCTGTCCAATCTCTCCCTGTACCTATCTCTCTAATCCAGGCATCTGGTAAACCTCCTTTGCACCCTTTCCAAAGCCTTCACATTCTTCCTGTAATGGGGCAATCAGACCCGTTGCTTTTTATTGGTATGACGGTATGGCAAATGAAATTCCTCGTATGTTGCAAAAGTATTATTATGATTATGATTATGATTATCTAAATGCCTAACTAAAGTCCTATAAAGCTTTATTATGGCTTCCTGACTCTTGCACTCAATGCCCCACCCAATGAAAGTAAGCATGCCATGTGCCTTCTTGACCACTCCATCAACTTGTGTTGCCTCTTTCAGGAAGTTAGGGATTCGGACTCCAAGATCTAATGTACAGTACATTAGTGTTGTTAAAGGTCATGCCATTTACTGTATTTTTTCCCTTTACATTCAACTTTCCAAAGTGCAACACCAACTCGGGCTCAGTTTAAACTCCATCTGCCATTTCTCTAAACATTTCTGTAGCTGATCTATATCCCGCTGTATATTTTGACAACCTTCCTCAAGGGCCTGTCCCACTTGGTGATTTTTTCGGCGACTTCCAGCATCATTGACTGACGTATCGGGTCACTAAAAAATTTGCTGTGTGATGCGGCGTGATGTGGCGTAATGGCATATGACGTGTGGTGTTTTTTCAAGTGTCGCAACATTTTTTTTGTCGCTGCTGGATTTTGAAATGTTCAAAATCTTTTGGCGACACTGATATGATGTTGGCAGCCGCCGAGAAAATTGCCAAGTGGGTCAGGCCCTTTACCAATCCATATTCTCCAGAGATGCTGCCTGACCTGCTGAGTTAGTCCAGCAGTTTGTGTCCTTTAAAGAAAAATAGCATTTAGAAACATAGAAACAGAAACATAGAAAATAGGTGCAGGAGTAGGCCATTCGGCCCTTCGAGCCTGCACCGCCATTCATTATGATCGTGGCTGATCATCCAACTCAGTATCCTGTACCTGCCTTCTCTCCATACCCCCTGATCCCTTTAACCACAAGGGCCACATCTAACTCCCACTTAAATATAGCCAATGAACTGGCCTCAACTACCTTCTGTGGGAGAGAGTTCCAGAGATTCACCACTCTCTGTGTGAAAAATGTTTTTCTCATCTCGGTCCTAAAGGATTTCCCCTTTATCCTTAAACTGTGACCCCTTGTCCTGGACTTCCCCAACATCAGGAACAACCTTCCTGCATCTAGCCTGTCCAACCCCTCAAGAATTTTGTAAGTTTCTATAAGATCCCCCCTCAATTTTCTGAATTCTAGCGAGTACAAGCCGAGTCTATCCAATCTTTCTTCATATGAAAGTCCTGACATCCCAGGAATCAGTCTGGTGAATCTTCTCTGTACTCCCTCTATGGCAAGAATGTCTTTCCTCAGATTTGGAGACCAAAACCGTACGCAATACTCCAGGACTGGTTTCACCAAGACCCTGTACAACTGCAGTAGAACCTCCCTGCTCCTATACTCAAATCCTTTTGCTATGAATGCTAACATACCATTCGCTTTCTTCACTGCCTGCTGCACCTGCATGCCTTTCAATGACTGGTGTACCATGACACCCAGGTCTCATTGCATCTCCCCTTTTCCTAATCGGCCACCATTTATATAATATTCTACTTTCCTGTTTTTGCCACTAAAGTGGATAACCTCACATTTATCCACATTATACTGCATCTGCCATGCATTTGCCCACTCACCCAGCCTATCCAAGTCACCTTGCAGCCTCCTAGCATCCTCCTCACAGCTAACACTGCCCCCCGGCTTCGTGTCATCCGCAAACTTGGAGATGTTGCATTCAATTCCCTCGTAATATATATTGTAAATAGCTGGGGTCCCAGCACTGAGCCTTGCGGTACCCCACTAGTCACTGCCTGCCATTCTGAAAAGGACCCGTTTACTCCTAATCTTTTCTACCTGTTTGCCAGCCAGTTCTCTATCCAAATCAATACTGAACGCCCAATACTGTGTGCTTTAAGTTTGTATACTAATCTCGTATGTGCTTATTTACTTAATTACTTAATCTCTTATTTACTTAATAAAATTCAGAATAAATTGATGATTGGTGAGATTTCTTCATGAACTATTTGGCAGCAGTGAGCTCAATAGTACAGCTGGAGCAAGAGTTTGAAATTATTTGGAATTCATTTAAAGTGCAGCATAAAGTTATTTCTAGCTCCCTCTCTCTGTCCAGTTATTCAAAGAAACAGAATCTCAAGTGCAACAAAATACTATAAAATACACCCTTCTAATATCGGACCAGTAATTAACAATTTCAAATTTGTAATTGCTTTCGTGATATATCTGAACTTCTTGGCTCTAGAACATAATTCCTAGTCTTTGGATTACAACAGCAGTAACAACCACTATGCCACTGAACTCCCACATATGGCATGTGGTCTGTTTAGTGTGTCCTGTAAGACATCTGTTAACAAATCTTTGCCCTTCAGTAGCCTTCAAGCCTAAAGTAATTAAATAAACTAATTTTAAATAAACTCATCTTCCAAAATGACATGGGTTATTACTTGTAAATACACTGGCCTTAAAAACATGCACTGTAAATATTAGCACAAAGATTACACTGCAAGATGGCAAAGAAAGATTTCAAGCAAAAAGCTTGAAGCACATGAATGAGAATACTTGTGCAGGATAATCACTAAATCATTACTTCTCTACTTGGCACTTTAAGATAGCAAAACATTTCAAAGGCAGTTTACATGAAGAACTCAGCTGTGATTCTTAAAGCTCTGGAAATTTGACAAGTTAGTTTAGTTTATTATCACATGTACCGAGGTACAGTAAAAAAAGGTTTCATTGGTTGCTAACCAGTCAGCGGAAAGACAATACATGATTACAATCGTGCCATTCATAGTGTACAGATACTGTACATGAAATAATAGAATAATATGAAAAACGTTTGGTGCAAGATAAAGCCTGCAAAGTCCGAGACCTTTATGCTTGCCTTGAACCTTCATGAACAGATGCCTGTTTTGGGTCGTGGACCCTTCTCCAGACCCTCAGCTGTAGCATTCTAAAGCTGACTATTATTATTTATTTTAGTGGTCCCTCAATGACGTGATTAGAATAAAAAAAGAATGTGGAAGAACTGTGGCATAAATATTGCTGCTAATGCTTAACTGAGGGAGGTGACGGCTTGTAATTCATGGCTGATCAGTTTGGAGGAGGGACAAGTAGACAGAGAAAATGAATCCATCAAGCATGCCTTCATATGTATTTCACCACGATACACGTTTATTGCAGTTAATTGTTGCGCAATTTAATTGATTGTGTTTCCTTGTGATTGAGACGAGATTGATTCCTGGGATGGCGGGGATATATGAGGAAAGATTGAAAAGACTAGGCTTGTATTCACTGGAGTTTAGAAGGATGAGGGGGCATCTTATAGAAATATATAAACTCATAAAAGGACTGGACAAGCTAGTTGCAGGAAAAATGTTCCCAATGTTGGGCGAGTCCAGAACCAGGGGCCACAGTCTTAGAATAAAGGGGAGGTCATTTAAGACTGAGGTGAGAAAAAACGTTTTCACCCAGAGAGTTGTGAATTTGTGGAATTCCCTGCCACAGAGGGCAGTGGAGGCCAAATCACTGGATGGATTTAAGAGAGAGTTAGATAGAGCTCGAGGGTCTTGTGGAGTCAAGAGATATGGGGAGAAGGCAGCCACGGGTTATTGATTGGGGACGATCAGCCATGATCGCAATGAATGGTGGTGCTGGCTCAAAGGGCCGAATGGTCTCCTCCTGCACATATTTTCTATGTTTCTATGAATGCCAAAAGTATGTCTTCCGTTCCATCAACCAGGTAATGCCCAAAGAATCATAATATCAGCCTGGAATAATTGAGATATCCTCCTCTCTTTGATGTTATATTATTTCATTTTATTTTAATGCATAATTCAGTTCAGTTTAGTTCAGTTTAGTTTATTGTCACATGTACTGAGGTACAGTGATAAGCTTTTGTTGCGTGCTATCCAATCAGCGGAAAGACAACACATGATTACAATCGACCTATTTACAGCGTATAGATACATGATATGGGAATAACATTTAGTGCAAGGTAAAGCCAGTAAAGTCAGATCAAGGATTCCCTATGATACCACCCAACTGGCAAAACATTTTCACACAAAGGGTGGTGGGTGTATGGAATGAGCTGCCGGTGGAGGTAGTTGAGGTAGGTACTCGTAGGTACAATGTTTAAGAAACATTTGGACGGGTACATGGATAGTACAGATTTAAAGGAATATGGAAAAGAAACACAGGCAGGTGGGACTAGCGTGGATGAGATGTTGGTCAGTGTGGGCAAGTTTGGCCGAGCGGCCTGTTTTACTCCATGATTCCACCATGAGAATGAAGATTCGGCCCAAAAGGAAAGATCAAAACCAGAACACCATCAAGAAATTCAATGTTGACATCCTTCAAGATATCAACCATGTACAGAAGTTTCAACAACAACTTCAAGAACAACTGTCTCAACAAATCCCACCATCTGTCGAAGAACACTGGAATCTATTGAAGAACGCTATCATCGCCTCCTGCAAGGAAACAATTGGGTTCAAGTAAAAAAATCATCAGGATTGGTTTGGCGATAATGACAAACAACTCCAACAGCTCATCAATGAAAAATGAAAAGCTCTCATCACCTTACAAAATGACCAACAGTCGGCTACCAAAAGGAAGTGCTATCAGGAATGCAAGGCTGCAATCCAGAAGAGCACCCGAAACCTGAAAAACCAATGGTGGAGGGAAAAAGCTCAGGAAATCCAACAACCAGCAGATGGCAATGACACTCGTTTTCAACGCCACCAAAGCCATTTTTGGTCCATCCACTCAGGGTCAAGCCCCTCTCAAAAGCAAAGATGGGTCAACCATCCTGAAGAGCAATGCTGACATCAATTCTAGATGGAGGGAGCACTTTGAAGAGCTTCTAAATCAAACCGCCTCATTTGACAGAAATGTGATCAACTCACATTCCAAAGCAGCCTGTTGACGACTCCCTAAGTAGAATACCACCACTTGAAGAAGTCAAGGAAGCCATCAAAACATTGAAAAACCACAAGGCATCTGGACTCAATGGAATACCAGGTGAGGTCTACAAAATTGGAGGTAACCTGCTCCATTACCAACTGCATCAACTTCTCATCAAGATCTGGATAAATGAAGACGTAACAGGAGACTTTACAGACTCAGCAATCGTTACCATCTACAAAAGGAAAGGCGATCGATCTGACTGCAGAAACTATCGTGGAATTTCCCTATTAGCAACAGCAGGCAAGGTCCTCGCCCGCATCATGAACAGCTTACTCAAGCCTTTAACCGAGAAGGTCCTTTTGGAGACACAAGAAGGTTTTAGACCATCACGTGGAACAGCCGACATGATCTTCACAATGCGTCAACTACAAGAAAAATGTTGTTAACAACTTCAACCTTTGTACATGGCATTCATTGACCTCACTAAGGCCTTCGACTCGGTATCAAGGGAATTCGTATGGGACGTCCTATCCACCTATGGATGTCCTGAAAAGTACATTAGAATGTTGAGACTCCTCCACGATGACATGCTTGCCACAGTCATGGCCAGCACAGCAAATGTGAGCCGTTTCAAGTCAGATCAGGAGTGAAACAGGGATGCGTGATTGCCCCAACCATTGTTCACCATCTTCATTGCCACAAGCATCCACATCACCCAGGATGACCTACCCCGCAGGAATCAAAATTGTCTACAGAACAGATGTCAGACTTTTCAATCTTGCCCGTCTCAAGTCCAAAACTAAGACACCTATGAGCTCCCTTATCGAGTTCCAATACGCAGACGACAACTATGTTGCAGCTCTCTCAGAAAGTCATCTGTAACCGATCCTGACTGCCTTCAACAGTGCATACACAAAACTTGGACTTACTATCAACTCCAAGAAGACTCAGGTTATCTACCAATCGTAACCAACTGAGACAAATCGGAAAGAACCATCGATTCAACTTGGTGAAACAACCCTGGAAAATGTGGATCACCTTCCGTGCCTTGGAAGTCACCTCACCTCCAATGTCGACCTTGATGACGAGATCCAACATCGTCTTAAGTGTGCTGGTACAGCTTTTGGACGTCTTCGAACGAGAATCTTTCAAAATCGTGAAATCCGAACAGACAAAAAATGTTAGTGTACAAGGCAGTGGTGATTCCAATGCTCCTGTATGCATCAGAAACCTGGACAACATACCGACGCCATCTGAAAACACTTGAAAAGTTCCATCAACAATGTCTTCGAAGCAGCTTAAATATCAGCTGGGAAGACAGAAGAACCAACGTCAGCGTGCTGAATGAAGCAAAAACATCCAGCATCAAAGCTTTTGTCATCAAGAACCAACTAAGATGGGTCAGTCATGTTGTTCGGATGGAAGACGAGCATCTACCAAAGCAAACCTTCTACTCACAGCTTAAAGAAGACAAACATAAAAGAGACGGACAAAAGAAGAGATTCAAAGACGCCTTAAAAGCCAGCATGAAGAAATGTGAAATTGACATCGACAATTGGGAAACCAATGCCAAGGACAGGAAACTCTGGCGAACCATCATCCAAGATGTTAACAGTGACCTTCGAAGCCAAGAGATGCTCAGAATTAGAAGAAAAGAGAAGAAAACAGAAAACGAGGTAGCAACAAGCAAAGCCCAATCTGCCATCTGGAATTACCTGTCCTGAATGCTGAAGAACTTTCAAAGCCAGGATTGGACTCATAAGCCACCTGAGAGTCTATAAAAACAACAGAACGTAGACCATCATCCTCAACCTCGAGGGATAGCCATGACGATGATTCTAGGACTCTAAAGCAATCCCTATTGCTGTCAACCTGCACATTAAAAAAGACAATTATTTTCTTTCAAACCCCATTGAATTCCTCAAGGCTGAAGCCAGTTGCACTGCTTGTGAATGGAAAGTCTAAACTCAGCATTAAACTCTGCCAATTTAGTAGAGCAAGGGAAAACAATCAATAAATGAAGCGTGTTTTTGCAATACATTTTAAAACTCTATTTTGCAATTAACATTTAGAATATGAATAAAATTAAAATCACGTTAACAATTTGCCCTTTAATTACTTCATTATTCTTTCAAGCAAAAGATTTGTAATTGAGCTGTGACTCTGCAATTTATTATTCATTGGCAATCTGTTCTTTTTGGGGACCTTTTTGTCAATTGCCACAAAACTGGTTCATGATATTAGAAAGCATTAGAACAGCACAGGAAGCGAAAAAGTATGCACTACTGATCTCTCAAGTAGATTACATGCAGAATTTAAATAATGTATAAAGTTATGATGGTTAAAGTGATGACAGAAAGGTAAGAGAGTCAAGAGCCAAGAGTCAAGAGTGTTTTATTGTCACATATCCCCAATGAAATTCTTAATTGCAGCAGCACAACAAAATCTTGACGTTGGAAATCTGAAATAATAATGGAAAACATGTGAAATGCTGGATATATACTCAGCCGGATTATATGAAAGAAAAAATAGATGTGCCATGATCTTTATCAGAGCTCCCAGTTAGAAGTGCAGGGCCTTATAAATAAGAGACACGCCATTACTGAAGTCATGGTTTTACAGTACATTTACATTTAGAGCTACGGCAAGGCTACGGCCCTTCGGCTAACTAAGTCCACGCCGATCAGCGATCACCCGTACATAAGTTCTATTCTACACACTAGAAACAATTTACAGAAGCCAATTAACCTGCAAACCTGCATGTCTTTGGAATCAGAAAGCATTTCCTGAAGCATTGCCTCTCAACTAAAAATTGAGTTTGTGTTAGTCAACCTCAGAAAAACATTGCACAGAAACAGTGTGGATTCATTGTTAGCTTCCAAAATGGTCCGCTCGATTTAACACCAGAAAACAGATGCCATTAATCGCGGTGCAATGAGTTAATGAATGATTTTTCTTTCAATTGAGGTTAATGAACGATTATGAATTAATTTCTCCAACTTTGGAGGAACACCAACACGTCTGTTTATAAATAACGTTTCAGTTCTTGGCACAAAGCAAATCATTTGAAATTAATTTCCTCTTCAACTGGTTCTGTAGTTTATTTATGTATATTAGTGGACTAGAAATTCTTAATGCATCTCTAAAGGTGCATTTGTGGTAAATGGTAAGAGAAGGATGGGGAGGGGCAGCATGGGGAATGGGGATTGAATGGGGAATGCATACCAGAGGCTCCTCTGCAGGCAAATGTTGTCATGCAAGGCTCAAGGAACAAGGTATCACCCACAATAGAACAATCCTTGCACAAGTAAAGACCATTAGAACATAAGGCCATAGAATTAGGCCATTCGTCCCATTGAGTCTGCTCTGCCAGTCAATCATGGCAGATCTACTTTACCCACTCAACCCCATTAATCCTGCCTGCTCCATCTAGCCTTTGACACCCTTGCTGATCAAGATCGGCTTCAGGTAGGGGCTGTCGGGGGCCAGTGCGGGGAGCGTCCCGCTGCCAGCAGAGGGGGACGGCTTCTGGCAGTGGCCAGTGGGGTGGGGCCCTTCATGAGGGCTAGTATGGGTGTTGTGAGCCGAAGGGACTGGTTTCCAGAGGGCTAGTACGGACATTGTGGGCCGAATACAACTCCCACTCGCAGAGCACAGCCCCTCGCTCGCAGAGCACAGCCCCCATTCGCATTCCGCTTCAGCTATATTCTCCCCGCTGGACAGCGGGTGCTGGAAGGGGAGTTACCTTCAAGGTGACAGACAGGCGAATAGACCAATCTGCTCATCTCACGATTTTTTAAACCTTCATAACTTTTGTAATATTCCACTGATCGGAACAAAACTCGGTGCGCTTGGAGAAGAGGAGAACGGTGAGTAAGGTGGCGAAAAATCCTAGCGATATAGGGCAAGTTTTTGCGCAAGTTTAAATACAACGTAGACCGGAAGTGGTCAAGATGAGAGTTTTAGTAATAGTATAGATAGAAAGATGTTTTAATTTTAATTGTCTATTGTATGTCATGTTGTTACTTGTGAGCTAAGCACCAAGGCAAATTCCTTGGCTAATAAGATTTATTCAATTCAATTCATTTCAATTCAATTCAATTCATTTCAATTCAATTCAGTTCAATTCATTTCAATTCAATTCAATTCATTTAAATTCAATTCAATTCAATTCATTTAAATTCAATTCAATTCGAATTATTCAATTCAAATGCAGCAGCCGAGGTCAATAAAAAAACCCGGGTCTCTGGTGCTGTGAGGTAGTAGTTCCCCGTACACTGCTATGTTGGCCTATTCAGTTTAGTTTAGTGTAAAGGTATAGCGTGGAAACTGGCCCTTCTGCCCACCAGGGCTGCACCAACCAACAATCACTCTTATTTCTTTAAGGAGTCATATACTTATCTTAAAAGCTGTAAGATATCTGCAATGAGCTTTTCTAGAGCGCGGAGTCTCTGCATAACATTAACAATTTGATTTTTGCCAGTTCATAGGTATTCACTTTCTAAAAGGATAAAGTAAGAAGACTTTTTGTTGAGATTTTTACAGCAGATATAGAAAAATTCATGTTTAACAAGGCAGTGAAAGGTCATCAAGAGTAGGTGGGAATGCAGTGCTGCAATTACTTTTTGATTAACCATGATATTTTTAAATGCCAGAGCAACTTTGAGGGGCAGATTGACCTACTCCTGCTCCCAATAGGTACGTTTTATGTTTGTATTCCAGCCTTAAAAATACTGAAAGCCTCTGCTACCAGTTTAAATAAGAGCCTTCCAAAGATTCACATCCATCTGAGAGAAAGCACAGATCACTGAATCACAGAGAGGGCGGCACAGTGGCGCAGTGATAGAGATGCTGCCTTTCAGCGCCAGAGACCCAGGTTCGATCCTGACTACTGGTGCTGTCAGTAAGGAGTTTGTACGTTCTCCCTGTGATTGCGTGGGTTTTATCCGGGTGCTCCAGTTTCCTCCCACACTCCAAAGACGTACAGGTCTGTAGGTTGATTGGCTTTGGTGAAATTGTAAATTGTCCCTAGTGTGTAGGATAGTGCTAGTGTACAGGGTGATCGCTGGTCGACGTGGACTCAGTGTTTTCACGCTGTATCTCTAAAGTAAAACTAAACTAAATAAATCAATTTTTGCCTCATCTCTATCTTAAATGGGCAACGCCTTATTTTTTGACAGAGCTGCCTCATTCTAGATTCACCTACAAATGGAAACATACTCCCCGCATCTAGCCCATCAAGACCACTCAGGCCTTTACATATTTTGAACTGTACGGAGTTTGTACCTTTTCCCCATGATCTGTGTGGGTTTTCTCCGAGATCTTCAGTTTCCTCCCACACTCTAAAGACGTGCAGGTACAGTATGTAAGTAAATTGGTTAGGTATAAATGTAAATTGTCCCTAGTGTGTAGGATAGTGTTAATGTGCGGGGATCGCTGGTCGGTGCAAACTCGGTGGGCCAATGGGCCAGTTTCCGCACTGTATCTCTAAACTAAACTAAACTAAAATACTAAACTAATAGACTAGTTAGCTTTCCGCCACCCTTATTTATCCCTCTGAGCAAGCTTTGCCCTTGTGAAAAATGTCAGCCCAGTTACATTAGATTTTAGTCATTAAAGTGCCAATCAAAACTCTGTTTCCTGGTCCTGTTGGGAATTTCCATCATATATGTCATTTTATTTGGTATTTACTGCTGCAAGGTGAAGTGTTCCCATTACTTATTTTCAAATCAGGCATCATGGCAGTATTTACAGCAGCAGACATTAAAGAACTTTATAGATAAAGTTATTCAATGTGCTTCTCAGAAGCAGATATTCAAAATGAAGAGGTAAGTGAGATAAAAACCAGAAAATGCTGAAAGTATTCAGCAGATCAGGCAGCATTTATGGAGAGGGAAACAGTTAACGTTTCAAGTCAGCGAGTTTTCAGCTCTGTGAAAACGTTCACTAGAAGCATTGTGGGTTCAGGGGGAGGGGGGTGTGGCTGATCTTCATCCACTTAAGGGCAATTAAAGGGCAATTCTAGGTGCCTAACAGCGCCGGAAACCCGGATTCGATCTGACTACGGGTGCTGTCTGTACGGAGTTTGTACGTTCTCCCCGTGACCGCGTGGGTTTTCTCAGAGATCTTCAGTTTCCTCCCACACTACAAAGACGTACAGGTTTGAGGTTAATTGGCTTTGTGTAAATATAAGCTTGTCCGTAGTGTGTGTAGGATAGTGTTAATTTGTGGGGATCACTGGTCAATTTCCACATTGTATCTCTAAACTAAACTGAACTAAAGATGGGCAATAAAAGGTGGGCTTTGCCAGAGGATGCCACATCCCATAGGTTTCTTCCCAGCTATTATTAGGCAACTGAACCATCCTACCAACAACTAGAGAGTAGTCCTGAACTACTATCTACCTCATTGAAGACCCTCTTTAATCGGACTTTACTGGCTTTACCTTGCACTGAACGTTATTCACATTATTCCCAACAGATCATGTATCTGTACACTGTGGATGTCTCAAATGTAATCATGTATTGTCTTTCCGCTGACTGGTTAGCACGCAACAAAAGCTTTTCACTGTACCTCGTTACACGTGACAATAAACTAAACTCTTGGGTGGATAAATGAACATATTTTTACTTCCAAATGAACATATTAAAGCTAAAGATGTCTAATGGTTATGGCTCTGAAAATGCTTTCAATCAAATTCAGCATTTCCAAATTCTGACTGAGGCAGCCAATTTGTGCACAGACGTATGATAATTTCCATATGTTCTGCTTTAATTGGTGCTGATTGAGGGATAAATATTGCCTCGATCTCCAGACAAAGTGCAGATGGGTTTTACACCCCGCAGGGAGGACAGATTAGGGCTTTTGTTTAATTTCTCAGCTTAACAATGGCACATTGAGCATAGTAACATTCTCTTGACACCGTGCTGAGGTGTCAGCATATATTATGCATATATTAAGCATATATTATGTACTTCTTAAGCATATATTATGTACTCATTCTACTAAACCCACATATGCCTACATCACTGAAGGAGATGTCAATGAGGTTTGGCTGCCAACTAATAAATGAAAGACACAAAGTTCTGGACTAACTCGGGACCAGCCTGGGGCTAACCTGGGTTTATCTCGATCAGGGGCGCTCCAGTACATCCAGCATGTGGAACGGACTTTGTAGTTTTTTCTATTGTAAATGGTGGCAAAATATGGTGACTTGTGCTCGTGTGAGCTATGCAAATAGAATGTCACTGTGCAGTGCATACGTGACAATAAAGAACCATTGAACCACTAGGGTCAAGCAGCATCTCTGAAGAACTTGGATAGCTGATGTTTCGGGTAGGACACTTCTTCAGACATGTTCTCCAGAGGTGCTGCCTGAGCTGTTGAGTTACTCCACTACTTTGTGTCTTGTGAATCAACATCTGCAGTTTCTTGTATCAACTAATAAATGTAATTTTGCGGGAAGGGAAAGGATTGATTTAGGGATAGTCAACTGTGCTTTGTGCATGGTACAGAGCCTATCCTTATCTCCTATCTCTTCAACCAATGTTACCAAGTGTCCATTGATTTTGTTGGGAAGAATTACATAGAGTTTACCACATTTGGCAAACAGTGGCGCAGCGGTAGAGTTGCTGCTTTATAATGCCAAACACCCGAGTTCGATACTAACTAGCAGTGCTGTCTGTACAGAGTTTATATGTTTGGGTGGGTTTCCTCCGGGTGCTCTGGTTTCCTCCCACACTCCAAGGATGTATAGGTATGTAAGTTAATTGGTTTCGGTAAAAATTGTTCCTAGTGTGGAGGATAGTGCTAGTGTATTGGACGGCACGGACAAGGTGGGCCGAAGGGCCTGTTTCAACACGGCATCTCTAAACTCTGAAGGATATCTCCATGGTTCTTTCTTTCTCTGGACTCATCACAGAGTGAAAGTCAGTGCCAGTACCACTCTTAATTTCTGAGACTCAGGATGCTTGCAGGCACCCACTGTTGATCCACATGTCACAGTCTGTGGCTCACTGCTGCATTTACAATGATCACCCAAGCTCTCTATGAGAGTATAAGCCTTTTGAAGCTTGAAAAAATAGACACAATGTGGTGGAGTAACACAACGGGTCAGGCAGCATCTTTGGAGAACATGGACAGGTGATGATAGACACAAAATGCTGGAATAACTCAGCAGGTCAGGCAGCATCTCTGGATAAAATTAATAGCTGGTGTTTCGTGTTGAGACCCATATAAAGTCTTAGAGTCATACAGTGTGGAAACATGCCCTTTGGTCCAACTAAACTGCCCAAGTGAAATATAAGGTGCTGTTCCTCCAATTTGAGTGTAGTCTCATTCTTACAATGGAGGAGGCCCAGAACAGAAAGGTCAGTATGGGAATGGAAAGGGGAGTTAAAATGTTTGGCACACAAAAATGCTGGAGAAACTCAGCGGGTGCAGCAGCATCTATGGAGCGAAGGAAATAGGTGACGTTTCGGGCCGAAACACTTCTTCAGACTGAAGAAAGTTTTCGGCCCGAAACGTCACCTATTTCCTTCGCTCCATAGATGCTGCTGCACCCGCTGAGTTTCTCCAGCATTTTTGTGTACCTTCAATTTTCCAGCATCTGCAGTTCCTTCTTGAATAAAATGTTTGGCAACTGGGAGATCATGTTGGGGAAGTCCAGAACAAGGGGTCACAGTTTAAGGATAAGGGGGAAATCATTTAGGACCGAGATGAGAAAAACATTTTTCACACAGAGAGTGGTGAATCGCTGGAATTATCTGCCACAGAAGGTAGTTGAGGCCAGTTCATTGGCTATATTTAAGAGGGAGTTAGATGTGGCCCTTGTGGCTATAGGCATCAGGGGGTATGGAGAGAAGGCAGGTACAGGTTACTGAGTTGGATGATCAGCCATGATCATATTGAATGGTGGTGCAGGCTCGAAGGGCCGAATGGCCTACTCCTGCACCTAGTTTCTATGTTTCTATGTAGACTAAGGCAGAATGCACCTTACAGTTTACAGCCCAGCGGTATGAATATTGATTTCATTAATTTCAAGTAACCCTTGTATTAGAGGGAATTTTGTAATTTATCCATATTCTATATCTGACTTTACTCAGATAGGCACAGACACAAAATAAAACAACTCATAGATCAATGGTGGGTCGATCGAACAAGTCGGTTTAATAAAGGCCTTAGCGATGTACATGGGGAAGCAGTATGATCAGCTCAAACTACTTCAAATACTACAGTAACTGTAGGATTCTTATAGCCTCATGTCACAAAGCTTACTTGTGGAATTGAAATAAACAATCATTTATCAATGTCTCAGTAAACTTTCATCTTTGTGTTTCCCCAAAGTTAACTTTAATCTCGATTTTCTTGTTGTTTAGAAATGTTCCCACCATATATCTAACATGTATATATCATAAATGTCAAGATTCTATTCCCCAAAATGAATCCCCCTGTAAAAGAGGTCATTTGTTAACCTTCGGGAGACTTATCTGCTAAACATGGTGAGCAAAACCAGCTTGTAATGGGAGATTGCAACAGATAAAAACCTAGACAGAACTACAAAGGACTATCTCCCCCCCCCCACCCCCCCCCCTCCCCCCTATAGATAAGGAAGCCTTTTTTACAGCAGATTGTTTCAGCTTTAGCTGTAGAAGGGTCCCGACCCAAAACATCACCTAGTCCTTTCTCCAGAGATGCTGCCTGAACCGCTGAGTTACGCCAGCATTTTGTGTCTATCTTCGGTGCAAACCAACATCTGCAGTTCCTTCCTACTCATTTGGATAGGCAACGTTTTGGATCAGAACCTTTCTTCATATTTGATGTGAGGGAGAAACCAGAACTTCTGAACCCAGGGTCAGCATCAGTATCTTGGTTCAGAAAAACTGGAATTCTCTGCCACAGAATGTAGTCGAGGCTAGTTCATTGGCTATATTTAAGAGGGAGTTAGTTGGATGATCAGCCATGATCATATTGAATGGCGGCGCAGGCTCGAAGGGCCGAATGGCCTACTCCTGCACCTATTTTCTATGTTTCTATGTTTCTATGTGGCCCTTGTGGCTAAAGGGATCAGGGGGTATGGAGAGAAAGCAGGTACAGGATACTGAGTTGGATGATGAGCCATGATCATATTGAATGGCGGTGCAGGCTCGAAGGGCCGAATGGCCTACTCCTGCACCTATTTTCTATGTTTCCCATCGGGCAAAAGGTGTAGGTGTGAAAACACACACTTCCAGATTCAGGGACAGTTTCTTCCCAGCTGTTATCAGGCAACTGAACCATCCTACCACAACTAGAGAGCAATTTTGAACTACTTTCTACGTTATTTGTGACCCTCAGACTATCTTTGATTGGACTTTACTGGCTAACCCAATCTTGATTTTCAACAAGCAGTCAGCAAGTCACTGAAGAAAAAATAATTTGATGGGCGGCATGGAGTGATTGAAAGAACGAGACTGGCAGGGTTATTCTAGGGAGTGCCACCAGGGATTCAACAGGCTTAATGGCCCCCTGCTAAAATCCGAATAGTGAAAGGTCTGGATAGATTGAATGTGTAGAGCATGTTTCCACTAGAGGGAGAGTCTAGGACCAGAGGGCATTTACGTCCTCAGAATAAAAGGACGTACTTTTAGCAAGGAGATGAGGAGGGAAGGGGGTGTGGAATCTATGGAATTCATTGCCACAGACAGCTGTGGCGGCCAAGTCAATGGATGTTTTTAAGGCAGAGATTGATAGGTTCTTGATTAGTACGGGTGTCAGGGGTTATGGGGGGAAGGCAGGAGAATGGGGTTGAGAGGGAAAGATAGATCAGCCATGATTGAATGGTGGAGTAGACTTGATGGGCTCAATGGCTGAATTCTGGTTCTATCACTTATGAACATGAATTCAAATTCTATTTCTGTTGAATAAAAGTTGTAATTCCTCTTGCTAAAACCATGTCCAGCACAGTACCTGTCTAATGAAGCAAGTAGTGACAGGAGAGATTATTCATCCCCTCATGCATGCTCTCCATTCATTAGATCATGGTAATCTCAATTCCATTTAGCTAATCATCCCGTGCTTCCCTTGAGGCCCTCAATAGCAAAACTGTTTCTCAAAGTAATAATCTCAGGACTTGATCTGACAATTACAAACTGCTCTAATGAAGCATACAGCAATATATCCATTCCATTGAATTATTTTCGTTTAAATTTATTTATTTTTGACTGAAAGTATTACAGTAAACCCTTGTGATTACAAACCTCTTTATAACAGATTTTAGTTAGAGCAGACGGACCTGCCGACTTTCACCATCAGGCTGTGCTGCCATCACCACCTCTGGCCCGCAACATCTCCCCGGCCACTTCCAGACTAGGCTGCCGAACTTCGCTGCCATGCCAGGCTGCCGAAACTTGTCCCAGGGCAGACCTACTGCCAGTACCGCCGGTCCATGCAGCTGCCTCGGCTGCTTGCATTCCGTGCCGGCAACCGACCTTTACCTGCCCGTGGACCATGACCATTGACTCCACTAATCTTCGCCTCTCCCCCAGCCGGCACCAGACAAGGCCATCAGCTCACATGGGATTTCAGGCCCAGTTCCAGACCGCGTGTCAGAAGAAGGGCCCCCGATCAAAAAACTTCACCTATCCTTGTCCTCCAGAGATGCTGCCTGAACTGCTGAGTTCATCCACCACTTTGTGTCCTTTTGTGTATTAACCAGCGTCGGTGGTTCTTTGTTTCAACTGCTTATACAATGATACTCTATAGCGCGGTAATCCCTTACTTGGTTATAGTAGACAATCATCAATAACAGACACCATTTCCTGCCCTAGAGTCCGTTATAACGAGTGGTTACTGTATTTTATTTCTATCCGATTGACAATCATGTGACAGGGTTGCACAATATATTGTGTACAGTTTCAGTCATCTTGCTATGGGAAATTCTATACTGATCACCCTGAGCTGGAAAGAGTGCAGAGAACATTTATGAGGATGTTACAAGTGCCTGAATTAAAGGAAAAGATTGGGCAGGATTGGACCTTAATCCTTGGAGTGCAGGAGACTCAGCGGTTATCTTATAGAGGTGTATAAAATCATGAGGGAAATAGGGAGGGTGATCTTTTATCGAGGGTATGGAATCAAAAACAAGAGAACATAGGTTTAAGGTGAGAGCATTGAAACAGACCCTTCAGCCCATCTTGCCCACACCGACCAACATGTTCCAGCTACACTAATCCCACCTGCCTACGCTTGGTACATATCCCTCTAAACCTGTCCTATCTGTGTACCTGTCTAACTGTTACTTAAACATTGCGATAGTCCCTGCCTCAACAACTTCCTCTGGCAGATCGTTTCATACACTCACCACCCTTTGTGTGAAAAAGTTAGCCTTCAGATTCCTATTAAATCTTTTCTTCTTCACCTTAAGCCTATGTCCTCTGGCTCTCGATTGCCCTACTTTGGACAATAGGTGTTTGTATTTTCGGTGGCATAATCATAAAAAGCCTGGTATATAAGCAACAGCCATCGAGCTCTGTATGCCTGTGAAGATGCAGAAAGTATGAATGTTATTGTCCTGTTCTAGGTGCATATGACTAACAAACGCTCTTGACTCTCTTACAAGTTTGGTATCTGCTGCATAGATTAGCTTCAACTACTCTTGCAGCGTATAGTATCATCTCATTGCTCACCTGAGATCATAGAACCAGCTTCATTTGAACACTGGCAAGTAAGTAAATCAAGACCTGGAGATATGACTGGTGACAATAAGATCAGGTATTTAGTTTAGGAGGTGGACAAAAATGCTGGAGAAACTCAGCGGGTGAGGCAGCATCTATGGAGCGAAGGAATAGGTGACGTTTCGGTACGATACCCTTCTTCATAGATGCTGCCTCACCCACTGAGTTTCTCCAGCATTTTGGTCTACATTTGATTTTTCCACCATCTGCAGTTCTTTCTTAAACAAGGTATTTAGTTTACTTTAGTTTATTGTCACATGTACCGGAGTACAGTGAAAAGCTTTTGTTGCATGCTAACCAGTCAGTGGAAAGATGATACATAATTACAATTGCGCCACCCACAGTGTACAGATACATGATAAAGGGAAGATAGACACAAAATGCTGGACTAACTCAGCGGGTTCAGGCACCATCTCTGGAGAAAAGGAATAGGTGACTTTACGGGTCAAGACCCTTCTTCAGACTGAAGAAGAGTATCAAACCGAAATGTCACCTACTGTATTCCATTTCTACAGAGATGCTGCCTGACCCGCTGAGTTAGTCCAGAATTTTGTGTCTATCTTCGGTGTAAACCAACATCTGCAGTTCCTTCCCACAAATGATAAAGGGAATAAGTTTAAAGATAGTCCAAGGATCTCCAATTAAGTCGGAGAGTCTCCAATATAGTTCCAACGTGTTGGAAGTGTAGTTGTTTATTTTCTCTAACTTAATCCATTAAACATTATCGTGAGATTCATCCAGAAGAAATCAACCATTTTAAAATTCTCAATTGGCAAACCTTTCTGTAGCTTGTACCTATCAAAGTTTTGAAGGAAATCCTTTATGCAGACAACCTACTTTTCATCCCCCTGGTCCCATTCTGCTGAGGGTGGGTTCAGCTTTAATCATCCATCCTCCTTCTCATGACTGAATGAAAAATGATCTTCTGTTTCTTTGGAAAAAAAATAGCACCATGAATAAATCAAAGATGCTTGATAGAAAGTTCTCATTATTCAAAGAGGCTCTGTTGTTCTCACTGTCAGCAGCAGCCGACATTTTGATAATATATTTTTGAACGCTGCCACTTACCTATTTCTTTTGCATTGGTAATATGAAATCGGAGAAATGTTGTGATTTGTGTGGTGACACGGCAGTGGTCTTCCTCTGCTATTACGCTTTTCCATCCATCATTGCAATCACTTGGGTGGTTACACCCTGTTATGGGGGCAGAACAGCTTGAAAATAAATTGTTTTCTGTACGTGACAAGTAAGACTCCAGCAGAATCAATTTGAATCAATAAGGCAGAACAATTTGTTGGCATAGAAAAAGACACAACAATAATTTAAAGAAGTTTACATCTTTGGGGCCTTCAGAGTTTTCTCAGCTGTATTTCTGATGAGCACTTCTTCGGAAGGTGGATGATGTGCACAATTGTATTGAATGCATTCAGGCAACTCTGGTGAAAGTGGACCACACTTAATTTATTATATTTGCCCATTAGCTTTTGACTAGTTTTAAATTCCTTAAAAATGACCATGACAAATGGAACTGATTATTTAAGCACTTGATATTAAAATGAAGACACAATGTTTGATGAACATTGAGAAGTCCAACAGCTCCATATCATTAAGGGATTAATCTATGGGCAGACACCTATGCTTTGGGGAGACTGCACTGAAGGAGTTACCCTGCTGCCATTGGCAGTCATTTTGAATACTCCAACAAAACATTTATATTTACTGGAGTTTAGCTGAGAACACTTTTTAGGGGAAGGTGCATTTCAACTATATTGGGAATGTATTGCATTCCATTTCTCCCGCGATGTGCCTTATCTTACAGTGACTTCTATCTGCACAATTGAAAGTGGTGCCATGGGTAAATAGGGTTGAGATGCCGTCATCAGTCAGGATATTGAGTATAGAAGTTGGGAGGTGGGTGGGTGGGGGGGCAGTGGAGGGTGCAGGGCGGAGGGGGGAGGGGGGAGGACAAAGCTAGGCAATAATTTTATTATTTTTTTCTACCCCAAAACAAATCTGCAGAATTAGTAATTTGACCAATGGTTAGGGCTTGTAGAAACAAGGAGCTGCTGATGCTGGTTTACAAAAACACACACAATGTGCTGGAGTAACTCAGCAGGTTAGGACGCATCTCTGCAGACCATGGATGGGTCATGTTTCGGGTCGAGACCCTTCTTCAGATCTGGACTTCTTTAGTTGACTCAATATCGATGGCAAAAGGTGGCGGTATATTCCATAAAGAACTAACAATACTATATCAAAATCTCTAGCATTTCATAACTTGGCTATTATTGAAATAACTTTTCTAACTTCTGGCAGACAGACCTTGAAAATTCCAACCAAAAGCAAATGTATCCACTGCAGTGAATTAGTCTGTACCAATAAGTAAAAACAGAAAATACTGCAAATTCTTAATAGGTTAAGCACCATCTGTGGTTGGAGAACCTGAGTCAATGACCCTACAACATAACCCCAGTAACCCTGTTGGGTCGCAACCAGAGAGTCAGAGTGGGCCATCACACATCCACGGCCCTCAGCCTCAGTACCGGCTCTCCACAGGGCTGTGTGCTGAGCCCCCTGCTTTACACCATCTACACATATGACTGCACCCCCGCCCACCACAGTAACACCATTGTCAAATTTGCGGATTACACCACGGTGGTGGGGCTCATCTCTGGGGGGGATGAGTACGCCTACAGGGATGAGGTGGAGCAGCTGACAGTGTGGTGTGGAGAGAATAACCTGCTCCTCAACACCTCAAAGACCAAGGAGCTCATAATAGACTACAGGAAGAAGAAAACGGACATTACACCATTAATCATCAGAGGGGACTGTGTGGAGAGGATGGCGGATTTCCGCTTCCTGGGAATACACATTGAGGAGGACCTGACATGGAGCGTGAACACCTCTGCGCTGCTGAAAAAGGTCCAGCAGAGACTGCACTTCCTGAGGGTGCTCAGTAAGAACAACATCACCCAGAGACCGCTGCTGTCCTTTTATCGGTGCTCCATAGAGAGCATCCTAACATACTGTGTATGCGTGTGGTACACCAGCTGCACAGCGGCTAAGAGGAAAGCGCTCCAGAGGGCTATTGACAACGCCCAGAAGATTGTCGGCTGCCCTCTCCTCACCTTGGAGGACCTACACAGTTCCCACTGTCTCAAGAAATCCCAGAACATTATAAAGGACATTTCCCACCCCGGACACTCCCTGTTTGAACTGTTGCCGTCAGGCAGACGGTACAGATCAATGAGGACAAGGACAAACAGACTCAAAAACAGTTTATATCCCACAGCAATAACTACACTTAATATAGCCACCAAATGAGCGCAGGTGCGCTACATACCAAAGGGATTGTGCAATCGACAGAAGAATGTATGGTTGTGTGTTTATGCTTGTTTTTTTTCATGTTATTTATTTTAGTTGATTATTTCAGATATTCTCTTTTACGTATCGTTAGCTTTTAGATAATGTGTGAATGGTGCACTGACTGGTTGGCATTTCTAATTTTGTTGTACATGTTTACATGTTATAATGACAATAAAGAACCTATCCTATCCAAAACATCATTAGAAATACAATGTACTGGAACTTTTTGAAGTCTCATTTCCACTGTAATGCAAGTATGGTTACAACCATTTTGTACAGACCAATACCTCACAAATGCCAATGTTATAAAATGGAGACACCAGAAACTACAGAATCATGATCAAAGTACAATGTTCTGAAGGAACTCAATGGGTCAGGCAACATCTTGCGATGGAATGAGTCATCATGACCCAAAGCGACGTCTGTCCATTCCTTCTGCAGATGCTACCTGTCGCATTGAGTTCCTCCAGCACTTTGTGTTTTTGCCCAGGTTAATGAAATGTTGCGTGAGAGATAAATACTGTACAGGAGACTAGGTAGAATTAATTTTATTTTCAAATAGTTCCTGCAATCATTAACTTCCATTAACATCCACTGGAACGGACTGATGAATTTTGGGTTCAAATTTTTGTTGAAATCTCTGACCATGTTAAGTTTCACACCCTCAATGCAGAGCTCAGCTGTTAGTTTGGTTCACTGTGATTTCTATTCCCAATCTCCTTGCTCAGAGGCAAAAGTGCTGGTCACTTAGTCATCTCATGCTACAAAAGGTAATGCACCAATTTCAGACAATTGTTAACAGAAACATTATAATATTTCCGCTCCTTCTAAGATTGAGTTGTGATGCAGTGAAGGGTTTTATTGCTCCTGTGCTCATTATTACAAACATACTTGGAGCCAAGGATGATGGAAATGTAATGCTCAGTATGGCTTTTAGTGTCAAACGTCAAGAGTGTCTAATTGCAATGCAATGTTAACCAGCAACTGAACAATGAATTTCCTGCTTGTTGCAACTAAACAGGCCTGTTAGCGCAATAACACACAGATAAATATATAATAATCAATAATAAAATATACCAAACAAATTGATAGCTGAACACAATACATTAATAAATAAGAAATGTCATAATCTATTCTTCATGAAAGCAGTAAACATCTACGTATGTAGCGTGAATGAATGGTAGGTAGCACACTGTGCTAACATTTACTTTCAATGCCAAATCCCAGCTGTAATCTATCTCATAGAAGTTGGTTATAATTGAAGATCAACATCACAAACAAGAGACACCAGGTTCTTTCAGTGCCTTTCAATGTTTCGGCAGATGATGGAAATGAACCCAAGTAAACTCATTTTATTTTAGATAGACACAAAATGCTGGAGTAAATCAGTGAGTCAGGCAGCCAGTTCCCGGCCCCACCAGCGCCCGGCTCCCTTATCCCCCCAATTTCCCTCCTCACTAACCCAGGATCTGGAGGGTGCAGCAGTTGGCCTCGCAGTCGGCCAGGCTCTGGGCCACTCCGCACTGCGGCCACTCTGCACTCCAGCCGCTCCGCACACCGGCCACTCCGCACACCGGCCACGGTGATGCACAAACTCTGCTCGCTCCGCTCCTCCAGCTTTATTGTGACAGAGGAGACGGCCAATCAGTGCAGTGATGGTGCACCGGAAGGGGTGACTGACAGGAGAGGTGACCAATCTCCTGACAGGAGAGGAGACCAATCTGTGCATGCGTGGTTTTTACGATTTTTAAACCTCGATAACTTGCACAAGATACCACCGATCGGAATGAAACTTTTTGCACTCGCAGCACAGGAGAATGGTAAGTAACCTGGCAAAAGAAATCGTAGCGCTAACATGTGCCGTTTTTGCGCAAGTAGAAAACACCCACAAACCGGAAGAGCACAAGATCAGAGTTTTAGTTATGTATAGATTTTTGAACGCAGCCACTTACCTATTTCTTTTGTATTGGTAATATGAAATCGGAGAAATGTTGTGATTTGCGAAGTGACACTGTGGATGGTGAAGTGAAGCAGATAGTACTTCATCTGCTATTACGCTTTTCCATCCATCATTCCAATCACTTGGGTGGTTACACCCTGTTATGGGGGCAGAACAGCTTGAAAATAAATTGTTTTCTGTACGTGACAAGTATGTCTCTAGCAGAAGCAATAAGGCAGATCAATTTGTTGGCTTAGAAAATGACACAAAAATAATATTAAGAAGTTTACATCTTTGGGGCCTCCAGAGTTTTCTCAGATGTATTTTTGATCAACACTTCTTCAAGGTGGATGATGTGCACAATTGTACTGAATGCATTCAGGCAACTCTGCCAACAATTTGGTGAAAGTGGACCACACTTAATTTATTATATTTGCCCATTAGCTTTTGACTAGTTTTAAATTCCTAAAAAATGACCATGACAAATGGAACTGATTATTTAAGCACTTGACATTAAAATAAAGACAATATGTTTGATGAACATTGAGAAGTTCAACAGCTCCATATCATTAAGGAATTAATCTATGGGCAGACACCTATGCGTTGGGGATACGGCACTGAAGGAGTTACCCTGTTCCCATTGGCAGTCATTCTGAATGAGCTGAGATACTCTAACAAAACATTTATATTTACTGGAGTTTAGCTGAGAACATCTTTTAGGGGAAGGTGCATTTTAACTAGTGCATTGGGCATCTACTGCATCCCATTACCCCCGTGGTGTAATGGGATGCAGTCGGGACAGCCCCCACTCTCCCACGGCCACGGCCGCCCTCCGCCTCGTCTCCCCCATGCGGCCGCACTGTGACAGCCTGTGGGTCGGGTGAACAGGTTGGTCCCGCTGCCCACCCGAAGTCACTGACCGCAGTGCACCGCCATCGGACCCTAACCCCCTCGCCAGGGTTATCCCCCCCCCCCCCCCGCTTTGACCCCCGGACCCTGACACCCACACCGGGTGATTCACCCCCACCCCGGACATGGGGACAGATGGCTCGGGGCATAGTAAATCGATTTTTAAAACCTGGGGACATACACGCATTCCCTGGTGGGCTGATGACAAGTGTGCATGACAACGATCAATTTTATCTCCTCCCACTCCCATCCCCCCCCCCCCCCCGACAACAAGAAGCACGTTTTATTTGTTACCATCTGGTTTTCTACGGAATACACACAAGGTCCCACGCACAAAACGCCAGATAATCTGTAGGTACACAAAAATGCTGGAGAAACTCAGCGGGTGCAGCAGCATCTATGGAGCGAAGGAAATAGGCGACGTTTCGGGCCGAAACCCTTCTTCAGACTGATGGGGGGTGGGGGGCAGAAGGAAGGAAAAAGGGAGGAGGAGGAGCCCGAGGGCGGGGGGATGGGAGGAGACAGCTCGAGGGTTAAGGAAGGGGAGGAGACAGCAAGGGCTAGCAAAACTGGGAGAATTCAACGTTTATGCCATCCGGACGCAAGCAACCCAGGCGGAATATGAGGTGCTGTTCCTCCAATTTCCGGTGTTGCTCACTCTGGCAATGGAGGAGACCCAGGACAGAGAGGTCGGATTGGAAATGGGAGGGGGAGTTGAAGTGCTGAGCCACCGGGAGTTCAGGTATGTTATTGCGGACTGAGCGGAGGTGTTCGGCGAAACGATCGCCCAACCTCCGCTTAGTCTCCCCGATGTAAATCAGCTGACATCTAGAGCAGCGGATGCAGTAGATGAGGTTGGAGGAGATACAGGTGAACCTTTGTCGCGCCTGGAACGACCGCTTGGGTCCTTGAATGGAGTCGAGGGGGGAGGTGAAGGGACAGGTGTTGCATTTCTTGCGGTTGCAACGGAAAGTGCCCGGGGAGGGGGTGGTATGGGAAGGAAGGGAAGAATTGACAAGGGAGTTGCGGAGGGAGCGGTCTTTGCGGAAGGCAGACATAGGGGGAGATGGGAAGATGTGGCGAGTGGTGGGGTCACGTTGGAGGTGGCGGAAATGGCGGAGGATTATTTGTTGTATTTGCCGGCTGGTGGGGTGAAAGGTGAGGACTAGGGGGACTCTGCCCTTGTTGCGAGTGCGGGGATGGGGAGAGAGAGAGCAGTGTTGCGGGGTATGGATGAGACCCTGGTGCGAGCCTCATCTATGGTGGCGGAGGGGAATCCCCGTTCCCTGAAGAACGAGGACATTTCCGATGCCCTGGTGTGGAACGTCTCATCCTGGGAACAGATGCGGCGTAGGCGGAGGAATTGGGAGTAGGGGATGGAGTCTTTACAGGGGGCCGGGTGGGATGACGTGTAGTCCAGATAGCCATGTGAGTCAGTTGGTTTGTAGTGTATGTCGGTCAGAAGTCTGTCCCCTGCGATGGAGATGGTGAGGTCAAGGAATGGTAGGGAAGTGTCGGAAATGGTCCAGGTGTATTGGAGTGCCGGATGGAAGTTGGTGGTGAAGTGGATGAAGTCAGTCAGTTGTGTGTGGGTGCAGGAGGTGGCCCCAAAGCAGTCGTCAATGTACCGGAGATAGAGGTCGGGGATGGGGCCCTGGTACTGATTGAACAAGGATTGTTCAACGTACCCGACAAAGAGGCTGGCATAGCTGGGGCCCATGTGTGTGCCCATAGCTACGCCTTGTGTTTGGAGGAAATGGGAGGAGTCAAACGTAAAGTTGTTGAGGGTGAGGACCAACTCCGCTAGGCGGAGGATGGTGTCAGTGGCTGGGCATAGGTTGCTCCTCTGGTCGAGGAAGAACCGGAGGGCTTTGAGACCATCCTGGTGGGGGATGGAGGTGTAGAGTGACTGGACATCCATGGTGAAGATGAGGGGGTGAGGGCCGTCGTCAATGTAACGGAGGTAGAGGTCGGGGATGGGGCCCTGGTAGGTATTGAACAAGGACTGTTCAACGTACCCGACAAAGAGGCAGGCGTAGCTGGGGCCCACACTTTGTCTACTCCTATTTCCTTCGCTCCATAGATGCTGCTGCACCTGCTGAGTTTCTACAGCATTTTTGTGTACCTTCGATCTTCCAGCATCTGCAGTTCCTTCTTGAACGCCAGATAATCTGTAAACTGTTTTAACTGAAGATGGACACAAAAAGCTGGAGTAACTCAGCGAAACAGGCAGCATCTCTGGAGAGAAGGAATAAAGCAAGGAACGGCAGATGCTGGTTTACAAAAACACACACAATGTGCTGGAATAACTCAGCAGGTCAGAAAGAATCTCTGCAGACTATGAATGGGTGTTCTTTCGGGTCAGGACCCTTCATCAGATCTGGGCTTGTTTAGTTGACTCGGTATCGATGGCACTATTTGGTGGCATATTCCATAAAATACTAAAAATACTATATCAAAATCTCTAGCTTATTTCATAACTTGGCTATTATTAGACAATAGACAATAGACAATAGATGCAGGAGTAGGCCATTCGGCCCTTCGAGCCAGCACCGCCATTCAATGTGATCATGGCTGATCATCCCCAATCAGTACCCCGTTCCTGCCTTCTCCCCATATTCCCGGATCCGCTATTTTTAAGAGCCCTATCTAGCTCTCTCTTGAAAGCATCCAGAGAGCCTGCCTCCACTGCCCTCTGAGGCAGATAATTCCACAGACTCACCACTCTCTGTGGGAAAAAGTTTTTCCTCATCTCCGTTCTAAATGGCTTACTCCTTATTCTTAAACTGTGGCCCCTGATTCTGACTCCCCCAACATCGGGAACATGTTTCCTGCCTCTAGCGTGTCCAAACCTTTAACAATCTTATATGTTTCAATGAGTATCCTCTCATCCTTCTAAACTCCAGAGTGTACAAGCCCAGCTGCTCCATTCTCTCAGCATATGAGAGTCCCGCCGTCCCGGGAATTAACCTTGTAAACCTACGCAGCACTCCCTCAATAGCAAGAATGTCCGTCCTCAAATTAGGTGACCAAAACTGCACACAATACTCCAGGCGTGGTCTCACTAGGGCTCTGTACAACTGCAAAGGACCTCTTTGCTCCTATATTCGATTCCTCTTGTTATAAAGGCCAACATGCCATTCGCTTTCTTCACTGCCTGCTTACCTGCATGCTTACATTCAGAGACTGATGTACAAGGACCCCCAGATCCCATTGTACTTCCCCTTTTCCCAACTTGATGCCATTTAGATAGTAATCTGCCTTCCGGTTTTATTTCTAAGTCACGTGAGTGACTACGTGAAGAGCACGCCAGCCCGCATGCGCGCCAATACGTCGATGCATGGCGCGGGAATCGGAGCAGTTCGAAACTGCTCTGACAGGTAAGAGGAAAAAAATGTCTTTACAGGAACGGGCCGCTGCTCGGAAAACAGGGGCAGCGGGCTCAGAGAAGTTGGCACAGCTTGTGCAGCTGTTGCTGTGGAGGCGGGATAAAAATAGCAACGGCCGGCGTGGCCGGCAGAGCTTAATGCTATGGAGCTCAGGGTTGCAGTATTTCTGCCACTCTGTCGAAGGGAATATCGGAGAGAGGTGACTCTGATTATGATGCTGGCTTGACCGGGTCATATGGGGGCCAGAGGCCTGAGGAAGCAACACCTGGCTCAGGGTTGCGCTCTATTTCCTCCCCTGAAATACTCCGTTGAGGCTCGAGAAGGGAGCAAGGACTCGGAGTCACTAGCAGGCGCAACCTGTCTGGTAAGTACAATAAATAAATGAATAAGCAAACAAACAAATATTTAAAGAGGCGGCTGAGAAACCAGCAGCAGAGGACCGTGGCAGTGCGAAAAGCCGACGGCCATCTGGCAGCCGCGATCTGCACAGCAAGTTCTGATTCGGCTCCTAGAGGGAGCAGCTTGTCAGCCCCGAGTTGGGGCAAAGCCAAAGCCAAGTCTGTGAGACAAGTCCTGTCGGATGATTCTGGATAGGAGGATTCTGTCCCAACATTTATGGCAGATGTGATTGGTCGTTTATCTAAATTGGAACATCTTATGGAACAAATGGTGGCACAAAATATTCTCCATGTTAGGGAGGCATTCACAGGCAGCTCGAGCCATATGCCTGTGGCAACACCTGGTTCAGGGTTGCAATATTCCTCCCACTCGGATGAGGTGAGTGTCGGAGATTTGTATAGAGCTGACTCCGGTTATGAGGATGTGCCTGAATCCCATGCTTTAATGCATGATATGCGGGAGTCGCATAAGGAAGAGCTACCTGCTCTTGCCTCTAAATTTGCTGTTCCCTCGGGGATGGGCAAGCCACTACAAGAGGAGTTGGCCAGCAGCATCAGCTATCTAACATCACACCAGCTGCAGGAAGATGTTATGCTGGAAATGGCTGGGAGATATCCCAGCCCGGGAAATTGCAATACCTTGGATGTTCCCATAGTCAATGCTACCATTTGGGAAAACATCGGGAGCAGAAGAAGGTCCAGAGAGATGAAATTACAGCGGATCCTGAGACTATTGTCAGCAGGTATTACGGCCTTTGCTAGGTCAGTGGATGGGGTTCAGCTGTCCGAAGCACAGCAGGATGCGATGGCATTGTTGTGCAATATTCATTTTGAGATTAACTGCTTCCTTAAAGATGGCATTAAGCCAGAATTAAACCCCAAATTTGCACATTTTTGCAGTAATGGCAGACGTGACCTATCCAGTGAGTCCTGCTGAGGCTCCATAGGAACAGCTGGCCAAGGGAGCTGTCTAACCAGGCTGGGAATAAACTGGTAGCGTGGCCTGCACAATAAAGCTCCAGCAAGGCTTGTAGATCGAAGTAGTCTGTCCCTTTCGGCACAGGAATGCTGTCAGGCATGCCTTGCACAGCAATATCACCTTTGAGCTCTTGAAATGAGCTGTTGGCAAGCATGGGCTGAAGATGTGGTCAGACAGGGTCTGAAAATGGAGAACGTTAAATCGGAAGTGTCAGTGATGCAGTTGAACAAAGGGGACTATGAAAACATGAGAGGGGAGCTGGCCAAGGTAGAGTGGAAAGGGATCCTAGCAGGAGTGACGGTGGAACAGCAATGGCAGGAATTTATGGGCATAATCCGGAAGACACAGGATCATTTCATTCCAAAAAGGAAGAAAGATTCTAAAGGGAGTAGGAGGCAACCGTGGCTGACGAGAAGTTAGGGATTGAATAAAACAAAAAGAAAAGATTTATAACACAGCAAAGAGTAGCCGGAAGCCAGAGGATTGGGAAACTTTCATAGGACAACAGAATGAAACAAAACGAGCAATACGGCTGAAAAGATGAAGTACGAAGGGAAGCTGGCCAGGAATATAAAGAAGGACAGTAAAAGCTTCTTTAGATATGTTAGGGGAAAAAGAGTAGCAAAGTCAAATGTGGGGACCTTGAAGGCAGACACGGGTGAAATTATTATGGGCATCAAGGAAATGTCAGAAGAGTTGAATAGGTACTTCGGATCTGTCTTCACTAAGGAAGACACAAACAATCTCCCAGATGTACTGGAGGACAGAGGATCTAAGGGGGTAGAAGAACTGAAAGAAATTTTCATTTGGCGAGAAATATTATTGGGTAGGCTAATGGGGCTCAAGGATGATAAATCCCCTGGACCTGATGGTCTGCATTCCAGGATCCTCAGGGAGACTTTCAGAAAGCCTTTGATTAGGTCCCGCACGGGAGACTGGTGATTAAATTAGAGCACATGGTATTGGGGGTAGGGTATTGACAGGAATAGAAAATTGGTTGGCAAACCGGAAGCAAAAAGTAGGAGTGAACGGGTCCTTTTCCGAATGGCCACAAGTGCCACAAGGCTCGGTGTTGGGGGCCGCAACTGTTTACCATATATATTAATGATTTGAAAGAGGGAATTAGGAGCAACACTAGCAAGTTTGCGGATGACACAATGCTGGGTGGCAGTGCGAACTGTGAAGAGGATGTTAGGAGGTTGCAGGGTGACCTGGACAGGTTGAGTGAGTGGGCAGATGCGTGGCAGATGCAGTATAATATAGCTAAATGGGAGGTTATCCATTTTTGCGGCAAAAACAAGGGGGCAGATTATTATCTCAATGGGGTTAGGTTAGGTAAGGGGGAGGTGCAGCGAGACCTGGGCTTCCTTGTACACTGGTCACTGAAAGTTGGCTTACAGGTACAGGAGGCAGTGAAGAAACCTAATGGAATGTTGGCCTTCATAACAAGAGGATTTCAGTATATGAGTAAAGAGATTCTTCTGCAGTTGTATAGGGCTCTGGTGAGACCACATCTGGAGTATTGTGTACAGTTTTGGTCACCTAATTTGAGGAAGGACATCGTTTTGATTGAGGCAGTGCAGAGTAGGTTCACGAGATTGATCCCTGGGATGGCGGGACTGTCATATGAGGAAAGATTGAAAAGACTAGGCTTGTATTCACTGGTATTTTGAAGAATGAGGGGCGTTCTTATAGAAACATATAAAATTATAAAAAGACTGGACAAGCTAGATGCAGGAAAAATGTTTCCAATGTTTGGCGAATCCAGAACCAGGGGCCACAGTCTTAGAATAAAGGGGAGGTCATTTAAGACTGAGGTGAGAAAAAACGTTTTCACCCAGAGAGTTGTGAATTTATGGAATTCCCTGTCACAGAGGGCAGTGGATGCCAAGTCACTGGATGGATTTAAGAGAGAGTTAGATAGAGCTCTAGGGGCTAGTGGAGTCAAGGGATATGGGGAGAAGGTAGGCACGGGTTACTAATAGGGGTCGATCAGCCATGATCACAATGAATGGCGGTGCTGGCTCAAAGGGCCAAATGGCCTCCTCATGCACCTATTTTCATTGTTTTCTATGTCTCTATGCCTTGCATACTAACCTATGTAAGTTCCAAGTAGGAATAACTTGGTTACCCGTGTTCAGGGTAGACCATCCTGGAACTGGCTGGCCATATGGGTCATATTGACCAGGGAAGTACTGCCTCTGTAATTGAGTACAACATCTGTAATTGAGATTATCAGGCTGCTCAGTAGAGTGAAGTAGTTGAAATCCCCCTCAACACATGATTAAATTTCTGCTCAGTTAGTGGAGTTGCCTGTTCGTTGAAAACATGATTGCCATTCTCTCTGGGATAGGTAGCTACTAGCAGGAAGTCGGTCTGGCATATAGTATTTTATCTGACCTGCAGGTTCATGTTGTGAATCAAAAATGTATATATAATAATCTGTAGGCTCTCAATACCAGTATTCCTAATTGAGGGGCTGGGCGAAGAGATTGTGCTGCGCACACTGGCGACTCAGACAGGTGGTTTCAGTCAGAAGACTGCAAAGCAAATCCTGGTTCAGGCTTGCATTATGCTAATTTCCACTCTGAGGAAGAATGCTGAGGATTCGTGGTGACTCTAATAGCCAAGAGTTGACCGGAAACTCGTATTCCCACTTCAAGTGGATACGGTGTTTCACCTCTAGTCATAAGGTTCTGATTATATGTTATCTGCAAATTGAATGAATAACTAGATAATGCATCCTCCAGGCAAGAGAAGCCATAAAATATCCGTCCGTATGGTCAATAGAGGAACGGTAGTTCCAAGTGGAATCAGTGACATCTCACAGAGGATGAGTAGTCTGCCCAAGAACAAAAGGGGTATATTTCTGCTATTTACCAAGATTGTAGGAACATGGAGCATGCCAAATCAGGTTAGGATTTGGCTAATCTGATCATGTGTTTGGTTACCCAGTTTGAGATGGATGATTGGCTTTCAGTAATTTTGCTGATTCAGAGAATCGATCTTGAAGATGCATACTTTGCCATATCTATGCACAAGAGGCACAGATATATTTGGTGTTTCATAACAAAGCCAGTGGTGGAAGCTAATGCTGCCCTACTCAGATCCAAGGGCATAGTGTCATCAAGTTTTAGATGATATGCAAAATTTGCAGCTGATAAGACTTAGGGGTTTATCAGTTGATGCCACTTATGATATTAAAGATGAGGCAACATGAAACCTAATTGTGCCAACTTTGCCTATTCATTCAGGCCATGGTAAGGCGGCTGAAGAATCTCCTATTTACTCGAGGTCACGAGTGAAGGCTGGTGCAGCCTTTTTCTCGGGCAGCTAGCTCTCCACAATGGTATAGGAAGTGAACAAGATATGTGAGTTAATTTTAAACGGAAGTAACAGAGGTTTGTGTTGCTTTCAGTTTGGGCTTTGAGAAGCGATTATGTGATAGCACAATTGACACTGCTTGTGCTGGTTTGTCATTCTTTATAATTCCATGTGGGACAATAAATGATTGGCTATTCACCCGCTGTTCACTAACGGTATGCAAGGTGTTTTTTATATGACCGCTCTGAAAGCTTACAGTCATCATAGTGTGCAATGTATATCAGTAAATTATTATGCAGATATTCATCTACTGTATTCCTAATGGGACCAGTATCTTTTAAGTTGATTATGCTTTTAGCAACTGATTTCAGCACAAAGAACGCAGTCTTTACTCAATCTCTGGCTCGGTGTCCGGGTCATAACTGACATTAGGGTAGCTTGTTATGGGAATGATCTCATATAGTAAAACGGGCATGGTTGCGTACATTTGGAGTTGACAGCATACCCAGCAGATCGGAGATTGGGGGTGTTATTATGTATACAGGTATACTGAGCTTGCTAGAAACTATGAGATGAAATATAGTTTCTTCATTGTTAGTTAATAGTCTCTCAAGAGATTGCTCATGGCTCATTAGCAGCTAATAGAATGGATATTTCCCTTTCATCATACAGCAAGAGGCTTACATAGTGCGTGTTCAGAAGTTATAAAATTTGGTTGAATATGTCTGGATATTTGCAGATAGAATTCTGAACAGTGTAGCATGAGTTATTGTATAACTCAAAGCCAATTGGGACTATGGACCGATTAAGAGCAATGACCATGTATGCAAGTAACATCATGGTATTAATAACCCATGTTTTCTACTATTTATGGCTTTATCTGTTTATGTGTTTTACACACAGATTGGGTTACTGCATGAAACCACAGAGCTTTGAAGGCTTCATGTAGTCACTCACATGACTGAAATAAAATAGAAAGATTAAGCGAGAACTTACCGTTTGAAGTTTGATCTTTATTGTTAGCATTAATAGCAAAAGGATTTGAGTATAGGAGCAGGGAGGTTCTACTGCAGTTGTACAGGGTCTTGGTGAGACCACACCTGGAGTATTGCGTACAGTTTTGGTCTCCTAATCTGAGGAAAGACATTCTTGCCATAGAGGGAGTACAGAGAAGGTTCGCCAGACTGATTCCTGGGATGTCAAGACTTTCATATGAAGAAAGACTGGATAGACTCGGCTTGTACTCACTAGAATTTAGAAGATTGAGGGGGGATCTTATAGAAACTTAAAACATTCGTAAGGGGTTGGACAGGCTAGATGCAGGAAGATTGTTCCCAATGTTGGGGAAGTCCAGAACAAGGGGTCACAGTTTAAGGATATGGGGGAAATTTTTTAGGACCGAGATGAGAAAAACATTTTTCACACAGAGAGTGGTGAATCTGTGGAACTCTCTGCCACAGAAGGTAGTTGAGGCCAGTTCATTGGCTATATTTAAGAGGGAGTTAGATGTGGCCCTTGTGGTTAAAGGGATCAGGGGGTATGGAGAGAAGGCAGGTACAGGATATTGAGTTGGATGATCAGCCATGATCATATTGAATGGTGGAGCAGGCTCGAGGGGCTGAATGACCTACTCCTGCACCTATTTTCTATGGTTCTACGTTTATTTATGAGAAGTTGAAGTGAGGGAATACGTGCCCTCCACTCCCAAACATGATCCTCATAAAAGATCATCCGGTAACTCTAGTCTCGTTAGTCTTTCTATAGTTTAAGTTCTGCACTGATCTGTGGATTCATACAGTTGCTCTGAAGATTGACGCACATGCGGCGGGTGGGCTCTTCACGTATTCCCTCACTTCAACTTCTCATAAAATAAAGATCAAACTTCAAACGGTAAATTCTCGTTTAATCTTTCTATTTTTGCTACCAAAGTGGATAACCTCACATTTATCCGAATTAAACTTCATCTGCTATGAATTTGGCCACAGCCCAATCTGTCCGTCACCCTGCATTCTCATAGCATCCTCCTCACAGTTCACTTTGCCACCCAATATGTGTTATCTGCAAATTTGCTAATGTTACTTTGAATCCCTTCATCCAAATCATTGATATATATTGTAAATAGCTGCGGTCCCAGCACCGAGCCTTGCGGTACCCCACTAGTCACTGCCTGCCATTCTGAAAGGGATCCGTTAATCCCTACTCTTTGTTTCCTGTCTGCCAATCACTTCTCTATCCATGTCAGCACTCTACCCCCAATACCACGTGCCCTAATTTTGCCCACTAATCTCCTATGTGGAAACTTATCAAATGCTTTCTGAAAGTCCAGGTACACTACATCCACTGGCTCTCCCTTGTCCATTTACCTTCATCTTCAAAAAATTCCAGAAGATGAGTCAAGCATGATTTCCCCTTCGTAAATCCATGCTGACTCAGACCGACCTGTTACAGCTATCCAAATGTTCGGTTATCTCATCTTTTATAATTGACTCCAGCATCTTCCCCACCACCGATGTCAGGCTAACTGGTCTATAATTCCCTGTTTTCTCACTCCCGCCTTTCTTAAAATGTAGGATAACATTAGCTACCCTCCAATTATTATTGAAAGATCTTTTCTCACTTCTGGCAGACAGACCTCGAAAATTCCAACCAAAAGCAAATGTATCCAATGTAGTGAATTAGTCTGGACCTATAAGTAAAAACAGAAAATGCTGGAAAGAACATCATTATAAATACAATGTGCTGGAACTTTTTGAAGTCTCATCTCCACTGTAATGCAACGGTGGTTGCAACCATTTTGTACAGACCCATGTCTCACAAATGCCAATGTTAGAAAATGGAGACACAAGAAACTACAGATGCTACAATCATGATCAAAGTACAATGTTCTGAAGGAACTCAATGGGGATGATCAGCCATGATCACATTTAATGGCGGTGCTGGCTCGAAGGGCCAAGTGGCCTACTCCTGCACCTATTGTCTGTTGTCTATTGTATATTGTCAATGGGTCAGGCAACATCTTGAGAGGGAATAAGTCATCATGACCCAAAGCATCCTCTATCCATTCCTTCTGCATATGCTGCCTCTCGCGTTGAATTCCTCCTGCACTTTATGTTTTTGCCCAGGTTAATGAAATGTTGCTACAGTATGAAATATAAATATATGAAATATAAATACTGTATAGGAGACTAGGGAGAATTTGTTTTATTCTCATATAGTTCCTGCAATCATTAACTTCCATTAATATCCACTGGAACGGACTGGTGAATTTTGGGATCAAAGTTTTGTTGAAATCTCTGACCATGTTAAGTTTCACATCCTCAATGCAGAGCTCAGCTGTTAGTTTGGTTCACTATGATTTATATTCCCAATCTCCTTGCTCAGAGGCAAAAGTGCTGGTCACTTAGTCGTCTCATGCTACAAAAGGCAATGCACCAATTCCAGACAATTGTTAACAGAAACATTATAATATTTCCGCACCTTCTAAGATTGAGTTGTGATGCAGTGAAGGTTTTTATTGCTCCTCTGCTCATTATTACAAACATACTTGGAGATAAGGTTGATGGAAATTTAATGCTCGGTATTGCTTTTAGTGTCAAACTTCAAGAAAGTCTAATGGCAGTTAACCAGCAACAGAACAATGAATGTCTTACTTGTTCCAACTAAACAGGCCTGTTAGCGCAATGACATACAGATAAATATTTAATAATCAATCATAAAATATAACAGACAAGTACAATAAATTGATAACTGAACACAATACATTAACAAATTAGACATTTCATAATCTATTCTTCATGAAAGCAGATTGAAGTAAACATCTACGTATGTATCATGAATGAATGGTAGGTAGCACACTGTGCTAACATTTACTTTCAATGCCAAATCCCAGCTGTAATCTATCTCATAGAAGTTGGTTATAATTGAAGATCAACATCACAAACAAGAGACATCAGGTACTTTCAGTGCCTTTCAATGCTTTGGCTCGTGATGGAAATGAACCCAAGCAAATTCATTTTATTTTAGATAGGCACAAAATGCTGGAGTAACTCAGTGGGTCAGGCAGTGGGTCAGGCAGCATCTCTGGAGAAAAGCAATAGGTGACGTTTCAGGTCAAAACTGCTCTTCAGACTGAGATTTATGGGGGAAACTAGTGGTATGAAAAGGTTCAGAACAAATCAGAGCCGGCACCGATTGCGGCTTTTAAGGTCCATTGTGGGCCGTGGAAGAGGTGATAATAATGGTATATATTTGTCATAGCATCAGACAGCATGAAAACATGCCCAATGTACCTATTCCAAGTAAGATGCTCCATCTACATTGGTCCCACCTACCGGTGTTCGACCCATATCCCTCTAAACCTTCCCTATCCATATACCTATCCAAATGTTTTAAATGTTATTTGTTTGGGAATTTGTGGCGATTTTACAGGGAAACTGTTTCCGTGAAATCTAATTAGTTCTATCACATGTGCTGACTGAACACTTTAGTTATGATGAAAAGAATCAGCCATGAACATATTGGACGGTAGAATGGGCACAAGGGACTGAATGGTCTACCCCTATTTTTATTTCCTATTTGGGAGAGACAATTCTGTTCAAAAACCATTCACCACTCCATCTCCAGTCCATCTTCAAAGCTGCCTTCTGCTTAAATAATTTCATAAGTTATAGGAGCAGAATTATGCAATTTGACCCATTAAGCCTGCCCTGCCATTCAATCATGGCTGATCTATCTTACCCTCTCAACCCCATTCTCCTGCCTTCACCCCATAACCCCTGACACCTGATCTAATCAAGAATCTATCTATCTCTGCCTTAAAAATATGCATTGACTTGGCCTCCACAACGGTCTGTGGAAATTATTTCCCCAGATTCATCAATCTCTAACTAAAGCTGTGTGGCAGTGCGAACAGTGGAGAGATGTTAGGAGGTTGCAGGGCGACCTGGACAGGTTGAGTGAGTGGGCAGATGCATGGCAGATGCAGTATAATATAGATAAATGAGAGGTTATCCACTTTGGCGGCAAAAACAAGGGGGCAGATTATTAACTCAATGGGGTTAGGTTAGGTCAGGGGGAGGTGCAGCGAGACCTGGGTGTCCTTGTACACCAGTCACTGAAAGTTGGCGTGCAGGTACAGCAGCCAGTGAAGAAAGCTAATGGAATGTTGGCCTTCATAACAAGAGGATTTCAGTATAGGAATAAAGAGGTTCTTCTCCAGTTGTATAGGGCTCTGGTAAGATCACAACTGGAGTATTGTGTACAGTTTTGGTCTCCTAATTTGAGGAAGGACATCCTTGAGATTGAGGCAGTGAAGCGTAGGTCCACGAGATTGATTCCTGGGATGGCGGAACTGTCATATGAGGAAAGATTGAAAAGACTAGGCTTGTATTCACTGGAGTTTAGAAGGATGAGGGGGTTCTTAGAGAAACATATAAAATGATAAAAGGAATGGACAAGCTAGATGCAGGAAAAATGTTCCCAATGTTGGGTGAGTCCAGAACCAGGGGCCACAGTCTTAGAATAAAGGGGAGGCCAGTTAAGACTGAGGTGAGAAAAAACGTTTTCACTCAGAGAGTTGTGAATTTGTGGAATTCCCTGCCACAGAGGGCAGTGGAGGCCAAATCACTGAATGTATTTGAGAGCGAGTTAGATAGAGCTCTTGGGGCTAGCGGAGTCAAGGGATATGGGGAGAAGGCAGGCACGGGTTATTGATTGGGGACAATCAGCCATGATCACAACGAATGGCGGTGCTGGCTCGAAGGACCGAATGGCCTCCTCCTGTACCTGTTTTCTATGTTTCCATGTTTCTATGTAAATAAATTCCTCCTCCTTTATTAGAGAGATGTTCTGTACAAAGTTTGAATTCGAACCTGCATAAAAAATTTCAATTGGATAAAGAAAAACGAACAGAAAATTCACCGATTCAAATTTAATAATATTCAGAATCTGATATTGAGATGTTGGTTAATTTCAAGTGTATGGATCTTTCTTTCCAAATTAACGTGTATAAGTACTTTGTAAAGTCTTGTTAATAGTTAAAATTTGTAAACCTCAAAAGTCTATTTAAAACTGTGAGTCGATTTCGATTTGATGTGTATATATATTTCCTTCAAGAGTAATCTGGGTATAATAAAGTTTTGAAGTAATAGTTTAAAGTGTATTAAGATTGCTGGCGTTGCATTGTGTTTATTGTGTATTGTGTATTGTCTTTGATTTAAATTTTGAAAGTTAGATACACTGTTGGGATATCGGTTTGAATCGGCTGTAGATATACATAGTTGATTAAGACTGCTATTGTAATTGGAGTCCAAATCGCTGCTGATCAACCAGGAGTTCGTACCCCATTTAAAGAGAAGGAGGGTATGATGGATATAGTGTAACCGCCAGAATATTTTTGCGAGCCTCAACCTAGACAAATTAGACGAGTGGCGAGAAAAAGGAACAAATCATTTAGAAGGTCCCGTAATAGTGAGGAGGAAGGTTCATCTGAGGGTGAGACAGTAATTGAAGATACCGAGATAGATTTTGATTTGACAGAAAGTCTACAGACTGATCAGATATCCCATAGACAATTCCCAGTCAGGGAAGTGCAAAATCCTGCCTTTGATTCGACCAGCGCAATAGGTATAAATAATTCCCACACTATAGATGCCCATACTCCATGGAAACCCCATGAAATAATAGCAGTGTTAAATAAAATCCCTGATAGGAAGAAGTCACCTACTGCCTTTGTAGATTATTTAAGAACCACAATGCGTGTATATCGTGCAGACTCCTGAGAACTGCGGGCGACCATACAACAAATAATTACTCCAGCTGAAAACAACAAGTTTTTATCAGCACTGGGAAACCCGACACATGAAACCTTGGCAAACATAATAGTGGATGATAGTGCAAGAGAAGAGGCTGTTTTAACGGCCCTTGCAAACATCCTTCAGAAGCCAATTGATTTAACAAGAATTCTGGAGATAAAAACAAAAAAGGGAGCGGGAGCGGATGAGTTTTTAGAATGATTCTCAAGGACCAATCAGATTTAAACTATCAAAATGGAGTGAGTTCCCCACAATATTGTGCCATCTTATTGAATTATTCATAGATTTATAGAAAATAGGTGCAGGAGTGGGCCATTCGGCCCTTCGAGCCTGCACCGCCATTCAATATGATCATGGCTGATCATCC
Source organism: Amblyraja radiata (assembly GCF_010909765.2). Classification (NCBI taxonomy): domain Eukaryota; kingdom Metazoa; phylum Chordata; class Chondrichthyes; order Rajiformes; family Rajidae; genus Amblyraja; species Amblyraja radiata. Next base: position 171,591,157 of record NC_045956.1, read on the forward strand.
AACTCAGTATCCTGTACATGCCTTCTCTCCATACCCCCTGATCCCTTTACCCACAAGGGCCACATCTAACTCCCTCTTAAATATAGCCAATGAACTGGCCTCAACTACCTTCTGTGGCAGAGAGTTCCAGAGATTCACCACTCTCTGTGTGAAAAATGCTTTTCTGATCTCGGTCCCAAAGGATTTCCCCTTTATCCTTAAACTGTGACCCCTTGTCCTGGACTTCCCCAACATCGGGAACAATCTTCCTGCATCTAGCCTGTCCAACCCCTTAAGAATTTTGTAAGTTTCTATAAGATCCGCCCTCAATCTTCTAAATTCTAGCGAGTACAAGCCGAGTCTATCCAGTCTTTCTTCATATGAAAGTCCTGACATCCCAGGAATTAGTCTGGTGAACCTTCTCTGTACTCCCTCTATGGCAAGAATGAGGGAGAATGAGGGAATCCTCAGATTTGGAGATTATCTCCCCACTACGGTAGCTGACTTAATTAAGACTAATAACAGGGACTGGTCTGAGAACCGCACCAGTCAAATGGTCAGAGCTGTGAGGCACCATTGGAAGGATGGTAGAAAACAGGAAGATTATCCTGTAACTGGAAGAAGAACTGCATGTATGGTTAAGAAGGAGGGACCAAGCTCTGGCTCAGGGCCATGAAATCCTCGAATGTTAGCAAAGAATGAATTGGGATAAATTAGAGTCCCAGACTACCTAGATTATTATTACAATTATACTCCTATTTTAGAACCATTTCTACCGGAATTCAATAAGAAAAGAAATTCAACAACGTTACCTAATCAATGTTATACTTGTGGGGGAATGGGACATTGGAGCCGAGCCTGTCCGACAAGGGAGTGAGTGAGAGAAAGGGATCAAGGAAAACATTTCCAGGATCATGGGGAAAGTCGGTATCCTAGAATATATGGAAACATCTGAGATCCCAGCAATTATAGGTCTTTAGTTTCAAAAGACTTTTGGGGTCCAAGAGAACAGAGAGAGAGCCAGTCAGAATGTCAGGAACCAAGAAGACACACACCGTTTACTCAAACCAACACATTCTTTCGGTCCTGACTTATCAATCCATCCATGAATTGCGGATATAGTAACATGACCCCTACCATTGAACCTACACAAGTAATTTACCAAAATGAAAGAATTGAATGTACTATTATAGTGAAAACTGAAGGTCATACACTGTAAGCAACTCTATAACTGCCCAAGAAAAAAACATAAAGAAAAAAATACTGTAGATCTATGAGCTTATTGTATCTGCAAACAATTAGGTTATTGAAGTAAGAAATTCCCATCCAGAAAACAGAATAAAGCAGAGTGAAGGAGAAATCAAGGAACAATAAATAAACTAAGAAAAAAGACAGAGTAGCTGGTGTCAAAAGAAAAGGACAAAGAAACTAAGAGTGGCACTAGGGAAGGAAGAAAAATAATATAATTTGCAGGATGTGTAGGATTAAGGAATAGGAACAATTGTAAATGTGTTTAATAACTTTTTGTCAAGATGTTGTGTCTTCAGGACAGTATTACCTACAAAACACCATTGTCTGGGGAGTGAGGTAAAAGGGCAGACAAAAGTGCTGGAGAAACTCAGCGGGTGCAGCAGCATCTATGGTGCGAAGGAAATAGGCAATGTTTCGGGCCAAAACCCTTCTTCAGAGGTAAAAGGGCATGTGGACCCTCAAGAACGGGCAGAAGACACAGCTCAGGTACGATATGTAATCACCATTTCCATCCAGGTGGCTCAGCAGAGACAGAAACAAACAGAAAGGAAGAAGTGATACACTCCTGTCCCTTTAACATCTAACATCTGGGAAAGGCCAACAGACCAAGAAGGCCTCAGTATTCCTACTCCTACACATTTAAAAGAAGATCTCACACATACCCTAGTGCCCAACCGTACCAACATAACCTAATATTTAACACCAGTAAAAAGGAAGAACAATTCTCAAGAATTTAAAGAAATACTAGACTAAGTGGGACCCATTGGGTCCCATGTTCACATGGGAGGGCTGGTCCCCCAATGCAATATTCCACCTCTCCACCAATTCCAATATTGGTGGCCAGTGGAGGGGCTTTCTGGAGTGCTAGTACGGGTGCTGTGGGCCGAAGGGACTGGCTTCCAGTGGGCTAGTATGGGCATTGTGGGCCGAATGGATTCTTGGGCTGGCAGCTCAGTCACTCAGACCTGGTGGACTGGCAGCTCAGTCATTCAGGCCTGGTGGGCTGGCAGCTTATAAACAGCCAGAAATGCAGCCAAAAAATGGTGAGAGACTGTGCGAGAGAAGGGGGAGAGGGTGGAGAATCAATTTTAGTCATTTTTCATCTTTATCTGCAGATTTAAAGCAATGTAGGATGGAATACTATCTTGGCCTGGATCTCACAGGGAGCCAATGAAGGGAGGGAGAAAAATACTGGGGTGAGGTTTAATACTTGCAGTGGGAATGTTTCGCTGAACACCTTTGCTCTGTCCACATTGGTTTACGTGACCTCCTGTTTGCCAAACACTTGAACTCCTCTTCACATTCCTATTTCAGGCCTGGGCTTCCTCTGTCGTTAGAATGAGGCCAAACACAAATTGGAGGAACAGCGTCTCATATTTTGCTTGGGCAGCTTACAACCCAGTGGGATAAATATTGATTTCTCAAACTTCAAGTAACCCTTGCATCCCCTCTCTTCCCGCACCTCTCTCACCCTAGTCATCATACTAGTTTCACTGTCATCCTGGTGAGTTTCATTGTCTCTATAACTTGTTATTATCTATCCCACAGCCAGCAATGGACCATTGTAGGCTCCACCTTTCTTTAATCATCGTTACTTTTTTTCATATCTTTCATTCATTTGTTCTACATCTTTCTATATCGCCGCCTACATTTCTCGTTTCTCTTTCCGCCGATTCTCAGTCTGAAGAAGGGTCTCGATTCGAAACATCGCCTTTTCCTTTTCTACAGAGATGCTGCGTGACCGTTTGAGTTACTCCAGCTTTTTGTGTCCATCTGCGGTTTAAACCAGCATCTGCTGTTCCTTCTTACACATACGGGGGGTGCTGCACTTTAGTCAGGACACACACAATGGAGAGTGTTGCAGAGCAGGTAAACCTGTTCATGTTGACGCATCGGTGGCACAATGGTGCAGCGGTAGAGTTCCTACCTTACAGCACCAGAGACCCGGGTTCGATCTTGACAATGGATGCTGTCTGTACAAAGTTTGTGTGCTCTCTTTGTGACCTAGTGTGCTGTCCTTGGGTGCTCTGGTTTCCTCCCACACTCAAAGAAGTGCAGATTTGTGGTATTTAAGGATTCCTTGATGCTGTTTTGTAAAAGACCCCAGGGTATTATCTCCAGTGTTCTTGTTAATATTTATATTTTAATTAACATTACTGAAAAACAAGTGTTTTGTACTGTCTGTACGGAGTTTGTTCATTCTCCCCATGACCGCAAGGTTTTCTTCAGGTGCTCCAGTTTCCTCCCACATTCCAAAGGTGTATAGGTGAATTGACCTGTAAATAATCGTAAATTGTCCCTAATGTGTAGGATAGTGTTAGTCTACGGGGTGATCGCTGGTCGGCGCAGACTTGGTGGATCGAAGGGCGAGTTTCCGTGCTGTATTTCCAAAGTCTAAAGAGTCTGATGGCTGATCTATTATTCCCTCTCAGCTTCCGTTCTTCTGCCTTCTCCCTGTAACCATTGACGCCCTTACTGTTCAAGAACCGATCACTCCCTGCTTTAAAAAAATACTCAATCGGAATATCCTGAGGTGGTAATTGACATTTTGTTGCAATCCTCTCCTTTTACTTGATGCACAGAGTCTCTTGCCCAGAGTAGGGGAATCGAGGACCAGAGGACATAGGTTCAAGGTGAAGGGGAAAAGATTTAATAGGAATCTGAGTGGTAATGTTTTCATACAAAGGGTGGTGGGTGTATGGAACAAGCTGCCAGAGGAGGTAGTTGAGGCTGGGACTATCCCAATGTTTAAGAAACAGTTAGACAGGCACATGGTATAGGACAGGGTTTGGAGGGATATGGACTAAACGCAGGCAGGTGGGACTAGTGTTGCTGGGACATGTTGGCTGGTGTGGGCAAGTTGGGCCGAAGGGCCTGTTTCCACGCTGTATCATTCTATGACTATGACTATGACGTGTGGATTACACAACGTAATCCCATGAGTGCTGGACCAGAACACAGAAATGTTCTGCAATTTAAAAAATACATTCTATAATTTTATGTAACTGTACTGCCTTTCCAGTAATCAAAATAACTGTGAAGGAACCTCCAAATCCGGCTATTCAAAATGCAAGGGATGAACATAATAACCAGAGTATAACAGAGCACGGATAATCAGTCTGTTCTACCTGAATGTGAAATATTAGTTCACTGACACTGTTACATCTAATTTTATTACAAGGACTTTTATTTATCCTTTTATGTACGATCGAAGCGCCTTTTACACTACCAGAAAACACACCATTTTGATGGAATCTACAAAGCAGATTAATTTAAAATGTTCCTTGCTGGTGGTTGCATAATATTGACCCATTTATTCATCCCTCCTATTCGGCTTCCAGAAATGAGAATGCATTAAGAATTATCTTCTGTTATTGCCAACAGCAATCTCTATCGCCCGTACCTTTTAAGATGATTAATAAATGGGAACTGCTTGAAATTTCACACCTATCTCCACTCATTTGTCATTCTCCCAATTGCAATCAAACAGGAAATTGTAATTGCCATACAATACGTAAAAGTGAATGAAGCCCATACAGTGGGGAGTCGCTGCCTCGAAAAGACAGCCAGCATCATCAGACCCACACCACCCTGGCCACACAGTAAACGAAGGATCGAGACTCACTTCAACAACTCAGACTCCCGTCGCATATGGCAAGGTATACGGTGCATCACGAACTACAAAAACAGTACTAACTCATCCACCAGCAACAGTGCCTCTCTGGCAGAGCAGCCCAACCACTTCTTTGGCCGCCATGAGAGGAGAGATACGGACATGCCCACTACTCCAGCTCCCACACCCAACAGCCAGATACTCATACAGACTATTTGATGTCACACACACACTATGGAAGGCAGCCGGTCCGGACAGAGCCCCAGGACGGGTTCTCAGAGACTGTGCTGATAAGTGAACTGACATATTTACACAAATCTTCAATCAATCCCTGGCACAATGCTTAAAAACATTGGAAATAGTGCCAGTCCCGAAGCAGACAGCAATAACTTGCCTCAACGACTACAGGTCAGTTGCACTAACACCAATCATTATGAAGTGCCTGGAGAGATTGGTCCTTAAGCACATCAAGGCCGCTCTCCCATCAGCCCTGGATCCACACCAACATGCGTACAGATCAAACAGATCAATGGACGAGGCCCTCCATACCGTACTGCTCCACCTAGAACAATGGGAAGCAAACGCATGACTGCTATTTGTGGATTACAGCTCTGCATTCAACACAATTGTAGACCCAGTAGAGTGGTCTCCAAGCTGTCCAACCTAGACTTCGAACACCACATCTGCCTTTGGATTAAGGACTTCCTTACGGACCAGCCCCAGTCAGTCAGGATGGGATCACACCACACCCCCATTATAGAAACATAGAAACATAGAAATTAGGTGCAGGAGTAGGCCATTCGGCCCTTCGAGCCTGCACCGCCATTCAATATGATCATGGCTGATCATCCAACTCAGTATCCCGTACCTGCCTTCTCTCCATACCCTCTGATCCCCTTAGCCACAAGGGCCACGTCTAACTCCCTCTTAAATATAGCCAATGAACTGGCCTCGACTACCCTCTGTGGCAGGGAGTTCCAGAGATTCACCACTCTCTGTGTGAAAAAAGTTCTTCTCATCTCGGTTTTAAAGGATTTCCCCCTTATCCTTAAGCTGTGACCCCTTGTCCTGGACTTCCCCAACATCGGGAGCAATCTTCCTGCATCTAGCCTGTCCAACCCCTTAAGAATTTTGTAAGTTTCTATAAGATCCCCTCTCAATCTCCTAAATTCTAGAGAGTATAAACCAAGTCTATCCAGTCTTTCTTCATAAGACAGTCCTGACATCCCAGGAATCAGTCTGATACTCAGCACAGGAGCTCCACAAGGTCGTATGCTGAGTCCCATCCTCTACTCCCTCTATACCTATGACTGCATACCGACCCACAGCACGAACACCATCATTAGGTTTGCAGACGACACGACAGTGGCGGAGTTGATCACTGAGGCCGATGAGTCAGCTTACAGGGAGGAGGTACAGAGGTTAATAGGCTTTTTCAGAGAACAACTTAGCACTCAATACCAAGAATACAAAAGAGCTCATCATTGACTTCAGAAAAAATGCCCGCGAGTAAAAAAAGATCGCCATGGAAAAAATCGCTACTTTTTTTACTTGTAGGTTTAGTCATAGTAGGTTGTAGTAGGTTGTAGTAGGTCGGCATGTTAGTCGTAGGCAATCGAGGTTAGTCAAAGATAGTTGAAGGTACGCGTAGATGGTCTTCATCACAGACGAAGGGAGGTCGAGGGCAGGTCGAAGTAGATCAATTGAGGTCGTCTTCACTCTCCACTATTCAGTGTCCAATATTCCTGAAGTTAGTCGAAGTTAGTCGTAGCAAGTCGAAGCTGGTCTTCAACATAGTCGAAGGAGGTCGAAGGAGGTCTTCTACATAGTCGAAGGAGATCTATAATATGACCTTTTTTCAAACTCTCCTAAACTCTTCTAAACTCGCCAATTTGGTCACCCAAGTGGGACAACCCCATCACAGGGTTGGGGGCATTATTTTTGACATGCCACTATTATTGCTTGATTTTTTTTTTAGCTTATTATGGATTTTACAAAGTACTATATTTATATATCTGTTGTGCGGCTGCAACTAAGAATTTCATTACTCCGTTTCGGGACATATGACAATTAAAACACTCTTGACTCTTGATAAATTGTCTGACATTCTGTTCACTGGGATTCAGTTTTAGTTTAGTTTATTGTCACGTGAACTGAGGTACAGTGAAAAGCTTTTGTTGCGTGCTAGCCAGTCAGCGGAAAGACAATGCATGATTACAATCGATCCATTTAAAGTGTACAGATGCATGATAAGGGAATAACGTTAAGTGCAAGATAAAGCCAGTAAAGTCCGATCAAAGACTGTCTGAGGGTCACCAATGTGGTAGGTAGTAGTCCAGCACTGCTCTCTAGTTGTGGTAGGATGATTCAGGTTCCTGATAACAGCTGGGAAGAAACTCCCTGAATCCGGAGGTGTGCATTTTCACACTTCTATACCTTTTGCCCAATGGGAAATGCGAAAAGAGTGAGTGGCCAGGGTGCGACCCGTCCTTGATTATGCTGCAGCGTGAGGTATAAATGGAGTCAATGGAAGGGAGGCTGGCTTGTGTGATGGTCTGGGCTGCAGCCACAATTTGCTTTAATTTCTTGAGGTCTTCGATGACGCTGTTCCCAAACCAAGCTGTGATGCATCCTGATAAAATGCTTTCTTTGACGCATCAGTTGAAGTTGCTAAACACTTTCATTCTCCTTCCCATTCCCACATTGACCTTTCTGTCCTAGGTCTCCTCCAACGTTTTCACCTAGAGAGTTGTGAATCTGTGGAATTCTCTGCCTCAGAAGGCAGTGGAGGACAATTCTCTGGATGCTTTCAAGAGAGCGTTAGATAAAGATAGCGGAGTCAAGGGATATGGGGAGAAGGCAGGAACGGGGTGCTGATTGTGGATGAACAGCCATGATCACAGTGAATGGCGGTGCTGGCTCGAAGGGCCGAATGGCCTACTCCTGTCTATAATGTCAGAGTGAAGCTAAATGGAAATTGGGGGAACAGCATCTCATATTTTTCCTTGGGCAGCTTACAGCCCAATGGTATGAATATGGATTTCACTAACTTCAAGTAACCCCGGCATTCCCTCGCTCCCTAGCCCTCCCCCACCCAAGTCGCACCAGCTTCTCATTTTCACCCAACAAACAGCTAACAATGGCCTGTTTTCTTTATCATCGTTACTTATTTGCATCTCTTTCATCCATTGTTCTTAATCTCCCTACATCATCATCTATATCTCTCGATTCACTTTTCCCTAACTAGTCTGAAGAACGGTGTTGACCTGAAACGTCACCCATTCCTTCTCTCCAGAGATGCTGCCTGTCCCGCTGTGTTACTCCAGCGTTTTGTGTTTATCTTCGGATATTAGTTGAAGGTGAGAGGGGAAAGATTTAAAAGGAACTTGAATGGCAACTTTTTCACTCAGAAGGTCGTGAGCATTTGGAATGAAATGCAAGTATAAGAGTAAAGAGGTTCTTCTGCAGTTGTATAGGGCTCTGTTGAGACCACATCTGGAGTATTGTGTACAGTTTTGGTCTCCTAATTTGAGGAAGGACATCCTTGTGATTGAGGCCGTGCAGCGTAGGTTCACGAGATTGATCCCGGGGATGGCGGGACTGTGATATGAGGAAAGATTGAAAAGACTAGGCTTGTGTTCACTGGAGTTTAGAAGGATGAGAGGCAATCTTATAGAAACATATAAAATTATAAAAGGACTGGACAAGCTAGATGCAGGAAAAATGTTCCCAATGTTGGGCGAGTCCAGAACCAGGGGCCACAGTCTTAGAATAAAGGGGAGGTCATTTAGGACTGAGGTGAGAAATAACTTTTTCACCCAGAGAGTTGTGAATTTGTGGAATTATGCACAGAGGGCAGTGGAGGCCAAATCACTGGATGGATTTAAGAGAGAGTTAGATAGAACTAGGAGCTAGTGGAGTCAAGGGATATGGGGAGTGGGCAGGCACAGGTTATTGATAGGGGACGATCAGCCATGATCGCAATGAATGGCGGAGCTGGGTCGAAGGGCCGAATGGCCTACTCCTGCACCTATTTTCTATGTTTCTATGTAATAGATAGTGGAGGCAGGGACTGTAGCAGCATCTAAAATACACTTCGACAGGGACATGGATAGGATTGCTTCAGGGATACGCGTGTCAAAAACAGGCAAATGGAACTAGCTTAGATAGGGCATCTTGGTCGCCCCTCTCTGTGCTGTATGACTTCATGAATTGGGCAGTGGGGGCTGAGTGTACTGGTTGAAGCACTAGATGGGACAATCTTACATTTCAATTTCTCTCCCATGTATCCATCTGATTTCATTTCAGTAGTTCTCATGGAAATACTCGGATTCACTTGAAAGCAGTTCCCTCACGCCAGCTCCTCATTGTCCTTTGTTTCCCACCCCTCCCCAATTGTCCATTGTTCTCCCTCATGGCAGTCTCCCTCCCCCCCGCCAGGTCCTCCATTATTCTTCCCCTCCCCTCTCATGATGGTCCTCCACGCTTTCATCAACGGCCGACCCGTGAGGCATCGACCCGCTGTGGCCCCATCATCGCGAGGCACACCGCTGTCGATGCCCCACTTCATGCCTCCCTGGAGCTGACCCAGACCCCAGTCGCGGGGTCCGTCGACCGCTCCGCTGACCCGACTACAACCTGCGAGGCACGGCTCCTCCAACCGACCCACGAGGCCCCGGCCAGCCCTGACCCGGGCTTCTATCCAGCGATCTTGATTAAGGTCTCCGGCCACATTCCCAGTCCACAGCCGTGACCTGTCAGGAAGGTGGATCAAGTGACTGAACTGTTAATGGGACGAGTGACCATAATTTGAGTCACACAGGAGGAATAGAATCATGGAGCATTACTATGATCTGCATGAAGAAATTGACCATCAGGTCTCTTTTAAATGTTTCTCCTCTCACCTTAAACAAGTGCCCTCTGTTTCTGAACTCTTCTATCCTAGGTATGGATCCAAAGTCAGCATGGATTTATGAAGGGGACATCCTGCTTGACTAATCTTCTGGAATTCTTTGAGGATGTAACAAGTAGAATGTATAAGGGAGAGCCAGTGGATGTGGTGTATCTGGAATTTCAAAAAGCCTTTGACAAGGTCCGACACAAGAGATTAGTGTGCAAAATTAGATCGCATGGTATTGGGGGTAGGGTATTGTCTTGGATAGAGAACTGGTTGGCAGACACGAAGAAAACTGTAAGAATTAGCGAGTCCTTTTCAGAATGGCAGGCTAGTGGGGTGCCGCATGGATCGGTGCTGGGTCCCCAATTATTTACAATATATATTAACGATTTAGACGACGGAATTAAATGTGACATCTCTAACTTTGCAGAAGACAGAAAGCTGGGTGGCAGTGTGAGCAGCGAGGAGGATGCAATGAGGCTGAAAGGTGCCTTGGATAGGTTAGGTGAGTGGGCAGATGCATGGCAGATGCAGTATAATGTGGACAAATGTGAGGTTATCCACGTTAGTGGCAAGATCAGGACAGCAGATTATTATCTGAATGGTCAGATTAGGAAAAGGGGAGGTGTAACAAGATCTGAGTGTGCTTGTACATCATCACTAACAGCATGCATGGATTTACAGCAAACAGTGAAGAAGCTATTTTAAGGAAGGACATTATTACAATTGAGGGAGTGCAGTGTATGAGCAATCAGTCTAGGATCAATAATGTGAATGTTTGAAACCTTTTGCACAGTGTTCAGCAACCTGGTCTCAAAAATTAGGCAGTTCATGACTTACCTTTGCAATACCTGAACAACATTCAGTATAATTTAGGATACTGAGGAAGAATAAGAAGAGAATCAATGATCACAGAGGACTGAAAGAATGACAGGAAAGGATGTTACACCATTTTGTGTATTACTGTACTCACACCAAAGATATAAGCCCCCAGGCTATCCGTTCTTGCAGACTTCATTCTCTACAGCAGCTTCCACTCATCCCTCTTTCATCCACAAAACAAATGCCTTTTCTGGAGATACAAGAGAATCCAGAGGCTGGAATCAGGAGCAAAAATAACAACTCTGTAGGATATGCAGGCTATGACTTCTTCTAACTCTCTAAATATTTGTCTACATGGCACAAGTCATGGGTGTAAAGGAATACTCTGTGACGTCTTTATGGTCGAACCCTCGTCTGTAGCTACGAGGCCTGGCACGTGATGTTATGGGCTAGAGGGAGTGTCCTACTACATAAGCTTATCTCACTCTCAGATCTGGGGAGTCAACAGGTAGCTGAGCTTGAGACAACACCCTCATTCAGCTACAGCAGCAATGACAATTACGTTAGTGGGCCAAACTAACATGTAACACCTGAATAAAACTACTGTTTGAACTAGCCTGACGTCTGGCCTTTTCCTGACCTCGTTCGGTGCCGCTACATTGGTGACCCCAACTATCCAAATTGAAATTTGGATTTTTAACGACGTACGCAGCCTCGGGAGACCTGATGTCTGCAGCCAACTGCCCAGACCTGCAGAACGACACTGCCACCAACCCGGCCCTACCCTAAGGTATACCGCAGGCCACCGGGGTTAAGGGGCGCGGTCCAGGCCTTGTGTGACGGCCGCCAAGCTCTCCCGCATGACCTGCCCGGAGCCGACCACCGGAGCTGAGAGGCCGCGGCCGCTTCCCCACCAGCCGCTGCTCACAGGAGCTGAGAGGCCGCGGCTGCCATCTCTTCCCCACCAGCCGTCGCTCTTTCACCAGCCGCTGCGGCCCCATCAGCTGCTGCAGGAGCTGCGAGCATAGTAGCTTCCTGCCCCCACAATCACCGACGCACGCCCGACTGCCCCGGGAGCAGGGAGAGAGTAGGTCCTGCACTGCACCGGGCCTCACCGCTCCAGGCCCTGCATCGGATCCGGCCTCACCGCGGCCAGGGCTCCAGGTCTTGCACCGCACCAGGCCTCACCGCGGACACGGCTCAAAGCCCTGCACCGCACCAGGCCCCGCCGGTCGCCCAGGGCCTAGCCACCCGATAGTAGGTATGTTGCAAAACCTACCTTCAGCGTCGCTGCAGGTCTGTCCCAGCCCGTGTGCGTAATTTTGGCGCCGTTGAGAGGGGGGCGGGTTTAAAACGCGATTTTCCCTAGGCTATTCAAATCGAGGTTGTTCAGCCTACTTAGTTGCTGACGAAAAAGCACTGCGAGGTTCATTCGCTGCAGCTATTTTTAAACGTAATTGGTTAATTTAATTGTTATAGTAGGTTAAAAATTATCCTCTAAACCCGCGACCACCGACAATGGGACATATCTCATACAGGGGACAACGGAAGGTAGGTTGTTTATTTTTACATTAAAAAGAGCTTCTTAAGATCCCTTTATACAAAGTTTTATGTTGCGAGTAGCTAATTTGGGGCCCCATTAAATCCCGCAATATTTTTCTGGGCATATGGGGTACAAATCTACCGCAATGGGAACGTTCCAAATGAGCGCGTTCCACAGAGTTCCACAGGATCCCACTCGAAAGCTGATTTAAATGGCCATAAATTTACAGTAATTGAACACTAAATTCCTTCCATTTGGCTTATAAATTAATGTAAATGAGATTTAAAAATCATGTTTTATTGTGAATTCTTTGTGAATGTTATTTGGACACTTAGGCTATTTAAAAATGTTAATCTTTTCTTAAGAAATGGATAGATGTTTAGATCTAGTAATTGAAGTTTGGAATTAGCTACAATTGGGTAACTAACTAATTATATGCTTTAATTTCAGGTCATCCAAGTAAGATTGTTTCATATTTGTTTCAGAATGCTTCAATCTATAATAACTAGAAATTTCTTTCAGTTCTCTTAATTTTTAAGAAAGTTATGGCCATTTCACTGTCCTCGATCACAGCTTTATTTGTTTATTTGTTCCGAACAAGTAAAGACATAAATAGGAATAAATAACAGCAACAAAATCGAAATAGTCAAACAATTGGACATTCCAGGCAATATTTGCAAAGCAATAAAAAGCATAAAGCAAAATTTAAATATCCAACACTTTTTCTTTACAAGCTCGAAAAGGAGTGAGAAGAAGAATAACTTATTTAATCTCACCCCTTCTCCCTAAACCCTTCTTCCATATTTAATAATTAATTAATTAATAATAATAATACCCCAACAATTTTTAGAGATGCATACAAACATATATATACATACAACTGATATCCACTTACAAGAAATATGTATGAAATAACCAAAAAACATAAATAAATAATAAACAAAATAATAAACAAACACTAACCCCTGTTTGTCAACCAACCCCTTCATCCCTGTACCTTATGTAAAAAAGTTTTTTGTATGTCATTTTGAACTGGTTCATGTTTGGACATTGCTTTAACTCCACATTCAAACTGTTCCACAATCCTACTCCACAGACCGAAATACAAAAAGCTTTTCTGGTCGTGCGGACTCTTTGTACCTTAAAATTAAATATTCTTCTTAAATTATAACCCCCCACTCGCTCATTGAATAATTTTTGTATATTTCCAGGTAAGTTTTTATTTTTGGCCCTAAACATTATCTGTGCTGTTTTAAATGCAACCAAATCTGCTAATTTTAATAATTTTGACTGTAAGAATAATGGATTAGTGTGACCCAGATACCTGACATTGTGAATAATACGTATTGCTCTTTTTTGCAGAATAGTTAATGAATGTAGCGAACTTTTATAGTTATTGCCCCAGACTTCTGCACAGTAATTTAAATAGGGTAAGATTAGTGAACAGTAGAGAATGCGGAGTGATTTGTGATACAGAACCTGCTTAACTTTGTGTAATACAGAAATGCTTTTTGACAGTTTGGATTGTACATGTTTAATGTGTGATTTCCAGCTGATTCTATCATCCATTATAACCCCAAGAAATTTATTTTCATGAACTCGTTCAATTTCAACCTCATTTATCTTTATATTTGCTTGTGTATTTGTTCTGCAATTACCAAATAACATTATTTTGGTTTTGCTCAAGTTTAATGATATTTTGTTCCTGTCAAACCATGTTTTCAGTTTGCCCATTTCTTTTGTTATTTTATCCAGTAGTTGTTTTAAATTCTCCCCAGAACAAAAAATATTTGTGTCATCTGCAAACAAGACCAGCCTCAAGGCATTGGACACATTACAAATGTCGTTTATATACATGGTGAATAGTTTTGGACCCAACACTGACCCCTGGGGGACACCACAAGCAATGTCCAAGCATGTAGAACTGTAGCTGCCCAGCTTCACAAACTGTTGCCTGTTACTTAAATAGCTTTTTATCCAATCCAGTACTAGACCTCTGATGCCATACCTTTCTAATTTTTTTAATAAAATATCATGATTGATCGTATCAAATGCTTTCTTTATATCAATAAATATCCCAGCTGCATATAGTTTATTGTCAATAGCGTTTGTGATCTCTTCAATTGATTCTATTATTGCAAGTGATGTTGATCTGTTTGATCTAAATCCATATTGACTTTTAGTGATTAGTTTATGCTTTTCTACAAATATGTCTAGTCTATTGTTGAACATTTTTTCTTGTATTTTGGAGAATTGAGGGAGTAAAGAAACAGGTCTGTAGTTTGTAAAATGATGCTTGTTCCCAGTTTTGTATATCGGTATGACTTTTGCTATTTTCATTTTGATTGGAAAAGTACCGGTTTGGAAAGATAAATTACAGATGAATGCTCGAGGTTTGGAAATCCCCTCAATGACCATCTTAACTAACGACATGTCAATGTCGTTGAAATCAGTAGACATTTTGTTTTTATATGTTTTAACAATGTCCAACAGTTCTTTTTCATCTACTGCCATAAGAAACATAGAGCAGGGATTTCTCTCCAATAAAGCTTTTGTGTTAAGTCAATGGAAAATCAATAGAGAACAAGATGCTAATTTTCGAGTATGAAAATGGCCATAACTTTTTTAATACTGAAGATATGAAAGTGAATTAGATGTCAAATTAAACTTATTTTTGTGCTTTATCTGATGGGATAAATTGCAGACGATTTTTAAAATATCAAAATTTTATAACATTGCTACCGATAGGGCGGGCTTACCTGGGGAGACTGCCTGAAGGCGTCCTTCTGCTCCTTCCGGTGCGTACTTCGAAGATCTCTGGGCGCTGGCTGCCTGTCCGGCCCAGGGATTGAATCGCTGGTTAAGGCCGCTTCAGCCTGCCGGCAAAATGGCCGTGGCGGCCCACTGAAACAAGCGGCCGCCCGACTACAAAAATGGCCGCCGCGGCTAGCCGGAAAATAAGCTGGACTTTCACCGATCGCCGCCCACCTTCCAACCGAATGCCGTCCCTGCAGCCTGACCACCGGCAACTGCGCCTCATTCAGGTCGGAGGCTGTCACTTCAACCTCTGGTTTTCCAGCACAGCTTCCCATCCTGCACCATGGACCCTGGACAATTTTAACTTACCTACCGCTTTGCACGTGTTTGCTCACTGTAGTTTGTGTTGTTTCTTTTCACTTTGTTTACACTGTATCACCACGCTGGGTTTAGCAATCAGTTTATTTATTTTATTTAGTTTTTTCTTCATTGTTGCCAACGTCTCCCAGCCATTGTTGCGGGCCGTATTTCTCAGGACACGATCCCTTAGCTGGTCAAGGAGATTGCCCACAGCCGGTGCATCGAATGAGCCCGCGGACCCCTCCGTCCCGACCCACGACCGGAGTGTCCACGACCCACATGCAGAAGCCGCCCTCGACCATTCTATTCCTTCTACCAGTTCTGGGGGGGGGGGGTCCTGTGGCGTCAGCTGAAACACAGACAACTTATGGTCGATCCCTCATCAGTAGCTACGAGGTCTGGCACATGACGTCATGGGCTAGGGGGTGTGTCCTGCTACATAAGCTTATCTCACCCTGATATCTGGGGAGTCAACAGGTAGCAACCCTCGCTCAGCTACAGCAGCAATGACAATTACGTTAGCGGACCAAACTAACCTGAATAAAACTACTGTTTGAACCAGCCTGACGTCTGGCCTTTTCCTAACCACGTTTGGTGCCGCTACAACTCTCTGTATTTCAAGATAAATGCAATTCTGAAACAATTGAAAAGTCTAGGATAATGAGATGCTTATTTGACAACTCATCGAATATCTCAAGTATTCACTGCCCCACCTTCATTGCACCTAGATATACTGGCGTAACTCATCAACACTTTCTGGAAAGTTCCTCCCAAATTGCAGTCAGAAACGGGTGAGTTGATCATGGGGAACAAGGATATGGCGGACCAATTGAATAACTACTTTGGTTCCGTCTTCACTAAGGAAGACATAAATAATCTGCCGGAAATAGCAGGGGACCGCGGGTCAAAGGAGTTGGAGGAATTGAGTGAAATCCAGGTTAGCCGGGAAGTGGTGTTGGGTAAATTAAATGGATTAAAGGCCGATAAATCCCCAGGGCCAGATAGGCTGCATCCCAGAGTACTTAAGGAAGTAGCTCCAGAAATAGTGGATGCATTAGTAATAATCTTTCAAAACTCTTTAGATTCTGGAGTAGTTCCTGAGGATTGGCGGGTAGCAAACGTAACCCCACTTTTTAAGAAGGGAGGGAGAGAGAAAACGGGGAATTACAGACCAGTTAGTCTAACATCGGTAGTGGGGAAACTGCTAGAGTCAGTTATTAAAGATGGGATAGCAGCACATTTGGAAAGTGGTGAAATCATTGGACAAAGTCAGCATGGATTTACAAAAGGTAAATCATGTCTGACGAATCTTATAGAATTTTTCGAGGATGTAACTAGTAGCGTGGATAGGGGAGAACCAGTGGATGTGGTGTATCTGGACTTCCAGAAGGCTTTCGACAAGGTCCCACATAAGAGATTAGTTTACAAACTTAAAGCACACGGCATTGGGGGTTCAGTATTGATGTGGATAGAGAACTGGCTGGCAAACAGGAAGCAAAGAGTAGGAGTAAACGGGTCCTTTTCACAATGGTAGGCAGTGACTAGTGGGGTACCGCAAGGCTCAGTGCTGGGACCCCAGCTATTTACAATATATATTAATGATCTGGATGAGGGAATTGAAGGCAATATCTCCAAGTTTGCGGATGACACTAAGCTGGGGGGCAGTGTTAGCTGTGAGGAGGATGCAAGGAGACTGCAAGGTGACTTGGATAGGCTGGGTGAGTGGGCAAATGTTTGGCAGATGCAGTATAATGTGGATAAATGTGAGGTTATCCATTTTGGTGGCAAAAACAGGAAAGCAGACTATTATCTAAATGGTGGCCGACTAGGAAAAGGGGAGATGCAGCGAGACCTGGGTGTCATGGTACACCAGTCATTGAAAGTGGGCATGCAGGTGCAGCAGGCAGTGAAGAAAGCGAATGGTATGTTAGCTTTCATAGCAAAAGGATTTGAGTATAGGAGCAGGGAGGTTCTACTGCAGTTGTACAGGGTCTTGGTGAGACCACACCTGGAGTATTGCGTACAGTTTTGGTCTCCAAATCTGAGGAAGGACATTATTGCCATAGAGGGAGTGCAGAGAAGGTTCACCAGACTGATTCCTGGGATGTCAGGACTGTCTTATGAAGAAAGACTGGATAGACTTGGTTTATACTCTCTAGAATTTAGGAGATTGAGAGGGGATCTTATAGAAACTTACAAAATTCTTAAGGGGTTGGACAGGCTAGATGCAGGAAGATTGCTCCCGATGTTGGGGAAGTCCAGGACAAGGGGTCACAGCTTAAGGATAAGGGGGAAATCCTTTAAAACCGAGATGAGAAGAACTTTTTTCACACAGAGAGTGGTGAATCTCTGGAACTCCCTGCCACAGAGGGTAGTCGAGGCCAGTTCATTGGCTATATTTAAGAGGGAGTTAGATGTGGCCCTTGTGGCTAAGGGGATCAGAGGGTATGGAGAGAAGGCAGGTACGGGATACTGAGTTGGATGATCAGCCATGATCATATTGAATGGCGGTGCAGGCTCGAAGGGCCGAATGGCCTACTCCTGCACCTAATTTCTATGTTTCTATGTTTCTAAATCTAATGTCTAAATGGACATAGGATATACCATCACAAAGTTTAAGAAACATTTAGATAGGTACATGGATAGGATAGGTTTAGAGCATAGGCGGAAATCGCTATCAAAACATCGGAGGGACACAATTTCTTGGTGGCCGCATGCGCACACACACAAACGCGAGGCTTCGGCGAGTAGTGGCCCAGTGCTGTCAAACGCTCATCATATGCTAACCCACTCATTCCCTGGATCAAACACAAGTCTCCGGTGCTCTAAGGCAGCAACTCCACCGCTGAGCGACTGTCTCGCCACATGTGTAAGGAATGTCATATAGTCGGAGCAAAATTGAATTCAGTGAGTGTCGCAGAATCATACAGCACGGAAACGGGCCCTTCGGCTCCACTCGTCCATGCCGACTAAGAAGCCCCATCCAAGCTGGTCCCATTAACCCATGTTTAGCCAATATTCCTCCAAACATTTCCTATCCATGCACCTGTCCAAATGTCCTTTAGATGCCGTTATTATAATTGCCTCAGCTACTTTCTCTGGAGTGGGACCATAGTGTTGGTAGTGCAAATTACACAATCATTGCAGTGATACAAAAATGCATTCAACGAACAGCAAAGTGATTCTAAAAGAAATTCTTTACAGTTCTAAAGATGAATTTAAGAATGCAAAACTTTCCTGGAATGCAATTGCTTTTTTTTAGATAATAGAAATGAAAGCAGTGAGATAGATTGAGCAAACAATAAGAATTTTCACAGTAGGAAATTCCATGCATGTGTACATACTTGGCTAATAAATTTATTTATTCATTAAACTTATTCATTCATTCATTCATTCATTCATTCGCAGTGAATTAATTCATTCATTCATTATTAGATTCAATAGGACTGACTTTTTTCATTTCACAGAGCATTGAAGTAATAAAATGTTTTCTGAAAGATGGCCTAATATTCAATGCAATCTTAGCATGCAGTTTCTCAGAATCATATTTCATTAATATTCAATACTCTGAATTTAATGAATTGGGGTTGAGCTTGTGAACTGTAGAAGAGTTCCTGTATTTTTTATAGTCCACTTCTGCCACCTAGCAACAGCACTAATGAATTACACATTAAACCTTCACTGTCCTTTTGTCATGTGGGCTGACTGTGGAAGGAAGTATGAACAAGGTGTGATTTCTACCTCAGCACTAACAGTTAAAAGCAGGGATGCAAGATTTTTATAGTTTTCTAATTAAAACCAATAAATCAATGACAGTTTCCGTGCATGTCTTAAAGGTGAACAGTCTCCATCCACCTTAAACATAGTGTTATATTGACGGAAGGAGTGAGATATTGATGGGGGTTGCATTGGTAGCAGCATGTAAAAAAGAATAAGCTCAGGGGCAGTTGCCTTAGGTGAGTTGTTGCCTTACAGCGCCAGACACCTGGGTTTGATCCTGACTACGGGTGCTATCTGTATGGAGTCTGTATGTTCTCCCTGTGACCATATGGGTTTTCCCCTGGTGCTCCGGTTTCTTTCCTCACTCCAAAGATGTACAGTTTTGTAGGTTAATTGTCATCAGTAACATTGAAAATTGTCCGTAGTGTGTGTGTAGGATTGTGTTCGTGTGTGGGGATCGCTGGTCGGTGCGGACTCGGTGGACCAAAGGGCCTGTTCCAGTGCTGTATCCCTAAATTAAACCAAACTAAACTCAGGTTCAACTTTCTATACTTTCATAGAAACATAGAAACATAGAAAATAGGAGTAGGCCATTCGGCCCTTCGATTTCTATGGTTACGTATGAAGTGGGAAAAATTGACATTGATACCCAAATTATGGACCGTGGGCTGACTTTGGTTGCACTAAGTTACGTCCACGAGCTCCGACGTTCCCGCTATGTTAATTTTACGTGATTACCACAAGTTTGATTTGTTTTTAACTCGGGATCACTCGTGGGTGGACTCGCATTATGAGACTGGGGTTTAAGAAGTTTGTGGGATTTTTGCACGAGGATTGGGGATATTAATTAATTAATTTATTTGTTTATTATATATTTTCTATTTGTATTGTGCCTATAGGCCTGTTATGCTGTTGCATTGTCATTGTTCCATCGTATGACAATTAAACATCCTTGTCTTGTCTCTTGTCATGAAGTATGGATCACCCAGGATCATGAATGAGAGGCAGGATTTAAACTTTTACGCCCTTATCATCATCCTTAACACAGTTTTAGCAAAATGTTGCCTCTGTCCTCACCGAAGCAGACATTATTGGTTTGCAAATAATATATAGAAAATAAAGCACACAAACAGATGATTTGTTATTTTGATGAATTTGTTATTTTTATCAATGCCAAAGGTCACTGCTATTGCATGAAAGAGCTCTGGCAATGAGCCCAACTAATTCGAAACTACTGTGATTACCCAAACAGGAGAGGCTGCTGTTTGAGTAATTTTGTTGATCACTGTTGTGAGAACATCTTGTTTTTCTTTTGTTTCAAATCCAATTTCTGTAAATGTCCCGAGGGCATGAGAGCAGTGAGTGGAAGAGAGGAGAGATGAGATCTGATCTTTATTCATTCTACATCGATGTCATTTGACTGTCATTCATGGTTCAGGAGTAAATAAATGATTAATGTTATTATTATCAGCAAGGAGAGTCTATGGCAAATCAAGTGAAGCAAATGTACTTCAACAGCAAGACACAAACTCAGCAGGACAGGCAGCATCTGTGGAGGGACATGGAGAAATAACATATAGGGCCAAGACTAATAACATATTGGGTCATCAGACTGATGGAGCAGGGTAGGGGGAAGGAAGTAAAGAGAGTTAAGGAAAAGTTTAGTTTAGTTTAGTTTTGAGAAACAGTGCAGAAACTGGATCTCTGGAACTCTCTGGAACTCTCTGCCACAGAAGGTAGTTGAGGCCAGTTCATTGACTATATTTAAGAGGGAGTTAGATGTGGCCCTTGTGTCTCCTAATCTGAGGAAAGACATTCTTGCCATAGAGGGAGTACAGAGAAGGTTCACGACTGATTCCTGGGATGTCAGGATTTTCATATGAAGAAAGACTGGTTAGACTCGGCTTGTACTCGCTAGAATTTAGAAGATTGAGGGGGGATCTTATAGAAACTTACAAAATTCTTAAGGGGTTGGACAGGCTAGATGCAGGAAGATTGTTCCCGATGTTGGGGAAGTCCAGAACAAGGGGTCACAGTTTAAGGATAAGGGGGAAATATTTTAGGACCGAGATGAGGAAAACATTTTTCACACAGAGAGTGGTGAATCTCTGGAATTCTCTGCCACAGAAGGTAGTTGAGGCCAGTTCATTGGCTATATTTAAGAGGGAGTTAGATGTGGCCTTTGTGGCTAAAGGGATCAGGGGGTATGGAGAGAAGACAGGTACAGGATACTGAGTTGGATGATCAGCCATGATCATATTGAATGGCGGTGCAGGCTCGAAGGGCCGAATGACCTACTCCTGCACCTATTTTCTATGTTTCTAAACAGGCCCTTCAGCCTACCGAGTCCACACCGACCAACGATCCCCACACATTAACACTACTGCATGCACACTAGGGACAATGTTACATTTATACCAAACCAATGAACCTACAAACCTGTATATCTTTGGAGTGTGAGAGTAAACCGGAGCACCCAAAGAAAACCCACGCTGGTCATCAGGACAACGTACTAACTCCATACAGGCAGCACCCAGAAAGGATGGAAAATGGGGAGCGAAATATGGAAACAAAAGGGGGGGGGGGTATAGTGGTTAAAAGATAGAAGGGAATGGGAAGGAGAATGGGAACATAGGAGGCTAGTAAGGAGTAATGAGAGATGGGAGGATGGAGCAGGGGAAAGACAGGTGTGAGGGTGGTGAAAGGGGAACAGGGTAGATAATAAGTTGGGGGGGGGGGGGGGGTTAACCATTGAACTCGGTCTCACCAATGGAGAGGAGGCCACATTGGGAGCTCTGGATGCAATGGATGAGTCTAGAGGAGGTGTAAGTCAACCTGTATCTCACTTGAAAGGGTTATAAATGTCCCTGAATGAAATTGAAAGAGGATAAATATGATCAGGTATTCCAACTCTGTGCTGCAGGGTGTGGTGGCTGGGGACACTATAACACCATTAGACATAGGAGCAGAATTAGGCTATTTGGTGTATTGAAGCTGATCTAGTTTTCCTTCTCAACCCCTTTCTACTATTTTCTCCCCGTAATCTTTGACGTCCTTACGAATCAAGAACCTATCAATCTCTGCTATAAAAATACCAATGAGTTGGCCTCCACAGTTGTTTGTGACAATGGATTCCACAGATTCACTAGCCTCTGGCTAAATACATTCCTCCACTACTCCATTTGAAAAGCATGTCCTTTTATTCTGAGACTGGACCCAGACCCTCCCACTTCTGGAAACCTCCTCTTCAGAGGCACTCTATCCAGGCCTTCCAGGAAGCCAATCATGGAGGGGGGAGGAGTGTGGGGGTGGGGTTAGGTGATAGGACGAGTGAACCAAGGAATAGTAAAGGTGGATATCTCTGCAGAGAATGGAAAGGAGTGGAGCTCGGATTGGCAGAAGGATGGTAGGTAAATTGCTCCAATTACAATCAGCCTCAGGATCAGAACATGAAGCATCGGAGTCCGATCTTTTACAACATTAGAAACATAGAAACATAGCTGCAGGAGTAGGCCATTCGGCCCTTCGGAACACAGCAAAGGAAGACCAAAAAGAAAGACCAACAATTGATAAAAATTAACATAGCCTTCATGAGTAAATTGGCAAAAAGCATTTGGATAGGTTATATGAACTTTGACAGATAAATAAAAAAGGCAAGTGAGGACAAATGTATGTTTCTTACAAAGAGAGATAGGGAATGTTTAATGTGGTATAATAGACTAGCTGATAAATTAAACAAATGAGGAAGATGTAAAAAATCTGCGAGAAATTCATGGGAAAATGAAGAATGAAAAGCTTTTCACTGCACCTCGGTACACATGACAATAAACTATACTAAACTAAACTGTAGGTAATTAGTTTTAATAAAAATTGTGAAGAATTGGCGGGAATGAAAGTTGAGAAATTCCAAATATTAACATCTCATTTAAAATATAACAGAGAAGAGTACAGCATAGAAATAGCCCACAAGGTCCATGCTGAACATAATGCCAGGCTGATATAAATCTCCTCTGGCTGCACATGATTCATATCGCTCCATTCTCTACATATCAATATACCACAATCCTCTGCATTTATCAGTAAACCAGTTCTGTATCCCCACCACTGACATCTGGCTCACCAGCCTATAATTACCTGGATTCTATCTACTTACCTTCTGAAACAAATGAACAACATTAGCCATGCTCCGGAACCTCGCTCAAGGCTAGAAAATATGCATGGATCTTCATCACGCCTCATCAATTCATATGTTCTAGGAGCAGAATAAGGCCATTTGGTGAGGACTGTACAGAGCTGGTCAGGGGAGGCAGAGGAACAACTCCAGGACTGTTTGGAGTCTGTAGACTGGGCAATGTTCAAGGACTCAGCAATGGGCCTGAATGAATATGCCACAGTGGTTACAGACTTCATAATGAAATGTGTGGAGGACTGCGCTCCAACAAAAACCTTCTGAGTGTTTCCTAACCAGAAGCCTTGGATGATCCATGAGATCCACATTCTTCTGAAGACCAGATCCCGGGTCTGGCGATGCAGTCTATACGAAGTTCAGGTACGACCCTGGTAAGGTTATCAAAAAGGCCAAAAGGGACTTCTGCTCTAAGCTGGAGGATGAGACGGATGTTCGGCATCTGTTGGCAAGGCTTGAATGTCATTACCTTCTACATCAGGTAAAATCAGGAGGCAGCTCAAACGACAGCGAAGCATCACTCCCTGATGAACTCAATTCGTTCTACACACGGTCCGATAGGGAGAACACTGGTGTGCCATCCCGATCCCCCATTCGCCCTGACGGTATTACAGTCACAGTCACAGTCACAGAGGCCGACGTCAGAAGATCCTTCAGGGGGGTGAACCCTCGGAAAGCGCCTGGACCTGATGGTATACCCGGTCGAGTTCTCAAGACCTGTGCAGACCAACTGGCGGGAGTTTTTGCAGACATTTACAACCTCTCACTTCTGAGGTCTGAGGTTCTCACCTGCTTTAAGAAGGCATCAATAATACCGGTGCCCAAGAAGAGTAAGGTGATGTGCCTCAATGCCTATCGTCCAATGGCACTAACGTCTGTGGTGATGAAGTGCTTTGAGAGGTTGGTTATGGTGCACAACATCTCCTACCTCGACAAGAACCTCGACCCACTACAGCTCGCATACCGCCACAACAGGTCAACGGAGGATGCAATTTCACTGCTTCTCCACTCTGCATTGGACCACTTGGACAATAAAAACACTTACGTCAGGCTGTTGTTT